>NW_007057259.1:4418-5156 GCF_000164805.1 Carlito syrichta | reverse complement strand
ACAGAAGTGCGATGTGTTTCTGTCCTGCAGAACTCACTCGTTGGTGCTGTGTCATTGACTGAGCAAAGCCAGGTTTGCACAGGATTGATCACATTTTCCCATGGGACAAAACTCTATCTTCCTCCCACACCAGGAAGCAATGGCCAGCATCCTTATCCTTCTTCCAGCTTAGTGCTAGCTCTTGACTTAGAAAAGTATATCACGGTCAACTACCCTTTATTTTAGCAATAGTCCCACAGAGTCAGTCCCGGCACCGGACAGCAGGAGCTCCTCGCAGAAGGGCTCAGACACACCCCGATCGCTGCAGTGGCGCCAAAGCCTCAAACCGATGCCCCTGTGACCCGGGATCCCTCATCCGTCCTTCCTTTTTTTCTACTCCTTTGAATGTAATACTCAAACCGCTCGATGATCTGAAATTGTGCAGTTTCTCCCTTAGAATGAAGCCCTGGTACCTCCGCAGCAGAATTATCCAGAAGACCAGGAGAACCCTCCGTATGATGATACCGTGGCTCCTCCAGGATATCCCTGGAGGCATCCGGCCCCACATTGGGTGATGCCCACACGAATGGCAATGCAACCTCTAGTAGGAGGGTGGCGGTGCCGGCTCCGAGGAAAGGGTGTGGTTTCCACAGGAGGGGGTTCAGCCCCATCGAGCCTTGTGCCTGGCTATACTCTTAACCCTCACTTTTTTTTTTTTTTGAGTGGGAGTCTCACTCTGTCACCCAGACCGGAGTGCGG
>NW_007057259.1:0-2971 GCF_000164805.1 Carlito syrichta | reverse complement strand
CTGCTGTTCCTTGAGCCTCTGGACTCAGCCTGAGCCTCACTACTGACTTTTCTGGGCCTCCAGGTCGCAAAGAGCACATCCTTGGATGCTCAGCCTTCGGCATCCCAGGAGCCGATTCTGATTCTTAGAAAAACCGTGGTGAACACAGACAGCCTGTGTGCATAAGGTATCTTCACACTGTGTACGATACCTCTTTACATCATGTTTGTCATCGAAAGGACAAAAGGCCAGCCATGGCAGCCCAATCCTGGCATCCCAGCACTTTGGGAGGCCGAGGCAAGAGGACTGCCTGAGCCCAGGGGTTCGAGGCCAGCCCGGGCTACTTGGTGTGACCTCATCTTTAAATTAAGAAAACATCAATAAATTAAAAAAAAAATAAACCTAGCACAGTGATGCATGCTTGTAGTTCCATCTATTTGGAAGGCTGAGGCGAAAGGATCACTTGAGCCCAACAGGTCGAGGCTATGTTGGCTGTGAGCTTGCCACTGCACTCTAGCCTGGGTGACAGAATGAAACTCTAATAAGAATCATAAAGAATGGCAGAGCTGGGTGGCTCAGCCTGTAATCCCAGCACTTTGAGAGGCCGAGGTGGGTGAGTTGCCTGAGGCTGTGGGTTCCAGACACACAAGGGCAAATCGGTGAGATCTCATCTCTACAATAAATCAAAAATCAGTCGGGCATAATAGCACGCGACTGTAGTTCCGGCTACTTGAAAGGCTGTGGCGGAAAGATTGCCAGAACCCAGCAGGTGGAGGCTCCGTTGGCCTGGAATGTGTCACTGCACTCAAGTCTGGGTGACAGAGTGAGACTTCAACACACACACACACACACACACAAAGAATCATAAAGAACAAAAAAAGCCCAAATGGCGTAACTTCAGCCACTGTGGGCAGGAGGCTTGGTGTTGGCTCACGTTTTGGCTCCAACCCTCTTTCCATTTCCCATGATCAACGCACTCCTAGTTAAATGTCTTTCTGTTCGCTAAATTCAAGGACATTTGAAAATAATATTTGTGTCTCGAAACTTTGTTTTACAGACCTCGCACTACACTCCCTGTCTATGTGATCAACTATCTGAAACTCCGGTCGCTGCCATATCGGACAGTTATCTGCCGTGACGACAACCTCCCCCCTCCCATGTCACATTCACAAAAATGCTCCTGTTCTCAAACTCTTAGAGAAAGCCTTAGAAACACCCAGCTTCAAACACTCAGCACCAAATATCTCTTCAGTGTTTGGACCCCTCTTCAAACTTGAGGAGGTGGATCAAACCGGTTTTTCTGTAATTTACTTTTTAAACAAACTTTTTTCTCAGAGACCCTTGTGAAATTCTTTGCATCTTTCCCAGGACACAGCCACCGTGACCTAACAGTAATTACGCCTCCGTGCAACTGAAGAAACGACACACTGAATATATAACTTCACAACATTAGCATACTCTGGTTGAGGGTGTATTTTGTCCCTGTCTGTGGGACTTGTCCATAAAGCATAATGCTTTCTGATGATGACCCTATTTGGGTTCTTTAAAGGGATGAAAGTGTCAGATAGTTATGAGGCACCGCACTCCCCCGACCTTACCTCCTGGGTCTCGGAGGAGCCCTACGCGAGTGGGTGTTCAGGATGAGTGTCTGTGGAGGGGTTGAGGTGGTAAACAGCCCATCTGAGGAGAGTCCCCGGGGTGTGCGAGGGCTACTGCAGATTGCCGCTACTGCCTGGAGCCTCAGTGGGAGCTCACATGAGTCCTTGTCTTGGGGGATACTGTCACAGCCTCTCCAACCTGCTAGAATAAATGAGAGCTTTCTGTTCTGGAAGAGTTAGATGGGTGGTGGATTCAACTCTCTGTCAACAGGGTTTCTTTTGCCTTGTTTGAAAATTAATTTTAAAATTTGTAATTGACACACAACGAACCTACATACCTATGGGGTACAGTGTGAAGTTTCAGCGCATGTGTCCATTGTATAATTGATCCAGAGACCCGCGAATGTCGGTCCATATTGCCACAGCCCCTAGAGAAGAGCATAGCAAGGACGCAATATTCCTGAGAACTAATAAAAAGTGCACTTCCCCTTATCTCTTTTGCGCTCCCGGTAGTCTACACTCCATCAACCGAAAGATGCAAATCTCCTTTAATTCCTTTTTCTGAATGGTTATAAGTTTGAATAATATAGAATCGGTGTAATTGTAAGCCTGGTGATTGTCTCACTTTTGTGTAATGCTTGATGTCTCAGGTCTGGTCTGGATCAAAAAATGTTACTATGATCCATGTGGCCGATCTCAAGTTCTATACAATGCTCTGGCGGTCACGTGACTAACGTACTAACAACTCTGGACTGATAAAAGTGAACTGTAAAAACCTGGAGGGTGAACAGAACCATTTTAGAAAGACCTCGAGTCTGGCTGTGCTCCCTGGATTCGAAGTCATACATGCACTTCTTTCCACCAGGTCCCTGCCCTCTTGATTTATTGGTATCAAGGGGAGCAGTTGAGCATTACTCAGACCATAATACAATGACCAAATCAAGATGAGTCCATATCCACCACTTTGAACATTCACTATTCTTTGTGGTGATAACATTTAAAAACTTCTCTCCTGGCTATCTTGGAATATTCAGGACATCGTTATTTGCCAGGGTCACCATACAGTGCCATAGCACACCTGAATTCACGCTCCTCTAATCGCAAACTAGTACACACACTGACCAACCTCTCCCCTGCCCCACAGGCGCTGATAGGCAGTCACCCTTTCACTCCCCGTCCCATCTCCTTCCCAGCACTTCCTGGGCAACTCTCAGCCTCTTGACCTCTCCTGGCTGGCCCAGGTCCTTCTCCTGCCTCCCTCCAGCATGCTTTTTCTCTTGACCTTTCTAAGAAGTGTCACCGAGAAAATCTCCATAAGATGCAAATTTAGCCACCAAACCACAGAATGTTCACATGAAAACTGGCCTCCTGCAGGGTAGAGGCTCTGACGACTT
>NW_007057258.1:0-830 GCF_000164805.1 Carlito syrichta | reverse complement strand
GATATTTCTTGTTGATGGATTGAGCCTTTTATCATTATGTAGTGGCCTTTCTGTATCTTTCTTGATTTTTAATAGTTTGAAGGGTATTTTGTCTGAAATTAAGATGGCTACTCCTCCTTTCTTTTGTATTCCGTTCGCCTGGAAGTTTGTTTCCCATCCTCTTACTTTGAGTCTGTGGATGTCCTTTCTAGTGAGGTGAGTCTCTTGAAGGCAATAGATTGTTGCCTGATGATATTTTATCCATTTTGCCAATCTATGTCTTTTCAGTGGTGCATTTAGTCCGTTCACATTTAGGCTAATAATTGAAATGCAAGAGTTGATCCCTGTCATAAGGTTCTTACAGAGTTGTTCCTGTTTATTTGTTGTCTTTCTTTGGGTTTTGGAGTTGGTTCATGTGTGTTTTTAATCTTTTGCCTGTACTCTTGTGAAGAATGTTGTTGTTCTTTTTTCTTTTTCTTCTGTGTTCAGTACTTTCTTAAGTGTTTCTTGTAGAGGTGGTCTGGTAGCGGCGTAGGTTCGTAGGGATTGGATGTCTGGAAAAGATTTCAATTCTCCCTCATTTATGAAGCTTAGTTTGGCTGGGTAGGTTATTCTTGGTTGAAATTGTTTCTCTTTTAGAACTTTGAAGATAGGGCTCCAGGCTCTCCTGGCCTGAAGGGTTTCTGTTGATAAATCTGCTGCTATTCTAATTGATTTTCCCTGGTAGGTAGTCTGGCCTTTTTCTCTTGCTGCCTTTAGGATTTTTCCTTTCATAGTTACTTTGTTTAGGCGAATTATTATGTGTCTGGGAGTTGGTCTTCTCGTTTGTTGTCTTGCAGGGGTTCTGAATC
>NW_007057257.1:0-979 GCF_000164805.1 Carlito syrichta | reverse complement strand
TCTGTGATCCTGTTAATCGCTAAATTTCTCTTTCTGTGAATGAATGAGAGAATGAGAGAATGATAAATAGCAAAAATACAAAAAAGAAAATAAACGAGTTTTTTGATTAATTTATTTTGTTACATGGTATACTTAGTGTTTTCTAAACTTCTTCTAGGTATTTTGCTCTGTGAAAGTTTAGGTAAATAGTTCATTGATTATATTGAAAAAATATTTTTATTTTTTATTATATTTATTTATTTTTAAGTTGGAGTCTCACTGTGTCGTCCAGACTGGAGGGCAGTGACTGCTTCCAACCACTGCAGCCTCGACCTGCGGGTCTCCGGCGATCCTTCCACATCAGTCTTCCAAGTAGCTGGAACTACAGGCACACGCTACCACGCCCGGCTCCTTTTTTGATTTACTGTAGAGATGAGGTCTTGCCAAGTTTCTCAGGTGGGCCTCGAACCCGCGCGCTATGGCAATCCACTCACCTCGGCCTTCCAAAGCACGGGGATCACAGGCTGAGCCACCGAGTTCGGCAAGAAATATTTTTTAAAGATCATGTATGAAGTTAGACTGTATCTCAAAAGTATTGATCTCTTTGCTAATATCAAATGTATATACTACAGTATTCTTTATCTTGAGGGCATGTGACTATACATATATATGCACGTAACACACGTGTACATATGTATTTGTTTTTGGAGGTGTTTTCTAAATAGGGAGAGGCAAAGACAACCATGCTGTTCTTTCAGACTTGATCCCAAAAACTTTTTCTTTCTTCCTTTTGTGGTGGAATCTAGGAAAGAAAATACTGTCATTAATAGAAACTGTAATAATGACACATGAATACAAGAACTTTGTACTTGAAAATTAATCTACAGAATTTTTGACCTTCTCTATTACTAAAATCTCTACTTTTTAATCATAAAACACAAATGGGGATTTATGACCCTTGTCAGTCCCGCAGGTCTGGCTCATGTGAGAAAAAAAAGTC
>NW_007057256.1:0-1296 GCF_000164805.1 Carlito syrichta | reverse complement strand
ATTTTAGCATCTATGTTCATCAAAGATATTGGCCTGTAGTTCTCTTTCTTTGTTGGATCTTTACCTGGCTTGGGTATCAATGTGATGTTGGCTTCGTAAAATGATTTGGGGAGAGTTCCATCTTTTTCAATCGCCTGGAATACCTTCAGTAGGATTGGTATCACCTCCTCCTTAAATGTCTTGTAGAATTCTGCTGGAAAGCCATCTGGAAAAGGGCTTTTTTTGTAGGAAGTTTTCTTATTACGTGGTCGATTTCCTTGATTGTTATTGGTTTATTTAGGGTCTCAATTTCTTCTTGTTCCAACCTAGGTAGGTTGTGTGATGTCAGAAAGTCTTCCATTTCCTTCTGGTTTTCAAGTTTGTTTCCATACAAGGGTACGTAGTAGTCTCTAATGATCTTTTGTATTTCTTCAGGGTCAGATGTGACTTCAACTTTTCTGTTTCTGATTATGCTTATTTGGGTTTTTTCTCGTTTTTTCTTGGTCAGTCTAGCTAGGGGACCATCAACCTTGTTTACCCTTTCGAAGAACCAGCTTTTTGTTTCATTGATTTTTTGTATTATCTTTTTGTCTTCTATGTCCTGGATTTGGGCTTTTATTTTGGTGATCTGGATTCTTCTGCTGAAATTAGGGTTTTTGTGGTCTTGCTTTTCCAGCTTCTTTAGGTGGCTTGTTAGGTTGTCAATTTCTGTTCCTTCCATTTTCCTCATGTGTGTTTGTAGGGATATAAATTCCCCTCTTATTACAGCTTTTAAGGCATCCCAGAGATTTTGGTAAGATGTTTCTTCATTTTCATTTGTTTCCAGGTATCTTTTGATCTCTATTTTGATGTCATCATTGACCCAGGAGTTATTTAGCATCATGCTGTTTAGTGTCCATGTCTTTGTGGGTTTTGGGGGGACTTTGTTGGTGTCAATGTTTATTTTTATTCCACTGTGGTCCGAGAAGGTGCATGGTAGAGTTTCAGTCCTTTTAAATTTGCTTATACTTGATTTGTGTCCAATTATGTGGTCGATCTTAGAATATGTTCCATGTGGTGATGAGTAGAATGTGTATTCTGTGGTCTTTGGATGGAGTGTTCTATAGGTATCAATTAAGTCCATTTGGTCCAGAGTCTCATTGAGGTTCCGGATCTCCTTGCTGATTTTTTGTCCTGATGATCTGTCTAAGGTTGTGAGTGGTGTATTAAAGTCCCCAGTTATTATGGTGTTAGAGTCAATGTCTTTCTTTAGTTTTCCTAGAAGTTGCTTTATGAATGTGGGTGCACCTATGTTGGGTGCATATATGTTTATGGATA
>NW_007057255.1:0-772 GCF_000164805.1 Carlito syrichta | reverse complement strand
GAAATGCAGGGCTTCCAAGATGGCGTCCATGGGCTGAAGCAGACAGAGTTCGGTAATTAACGAAACAAAAGAAAACGTTCTACCTGGCTAGGGGCAGGGGACAGAACTATCATGGTAATTTAGTTTCTAATCTTAGCCCTAGGGGAAACAGCTTTCGGGAACAAGGACTACCCAGTCTACCAGGAAATAGAAGTAAAAAAATATCTAGAAAGAAGCTAAACTTAGAAAGACAGAAACAATTCCGCCATGCACCTTCCATCAAGTGTACTGAGATTCACTTATAAGTTTTACTGCCATGTATGCACACTGGTCACCAATCACACGCCAATATCATAGGTATAACTGATATCCTATGTCAGAGGCGATCTTCCAGATGGGCCTTTACAGGCCTCAGCCATGTAGCTATAGATGTTGGCTCCCAACACTTCTCTTCTCTGATTGCTCAAGCCAGGACTTCCAATACTATATTGAACAGGAGGGGTGAGAGTGGGCATCCTTGTCTTGTTCCAGTTTTCAGGGGAAATGGTTCCTATTTTTGTCCGTTTAGGAGTATGCTGGCTGTGGGTTTCTCATAGATGGCTTTTACTATTTTAAGGTATGTTCCCCATATGCCTAGATGTCTGAGGGTTTTTATCAAGAAGCGGTGCTGAATTTTATCAAAAGCTTTTTCTGCATCTAATGATATAATCATGTGGTTTTTGTTTTGACATCTGTTAATGTATTTATTTACATTTATGGTTTTAAAAATGTTGAACCAGCCTTGCATCCCAGG
>NW_007057254.1:0-704 GCF_000164805.1 Carlito syrichta | reverse complement strand
CGGTACTGGGAAACTATTGGGGGGGAGGGGGAGGGGATTAACAGTAGCAAATATCTGTTTGGGGCTGGGAAAACACCTCTTATTAACAGGGTGTCTGAATGAAACGTAATTGTACACCTAACCCTTAACTGTACCCCACAAAACTATAATAAAAATACTGATTAATTATTATTAAAAAAAAAAAAAAAAAAAAAAGAAATTATCAAGATAAATTATGAATGCAGCAAAATGCATGCTTAGGCCAGGAAAGGCAATTTTTCTAAAAAAAAAAAACAAAAAATCACTGACCAACTATTGACTGTAATGTATGCATCCTTCTCCAACTGTATCATAGATAAAAATTCAATCTGAAATTTAAGGCTGTAGAATAAGGAATGGAATAGGATGCCCCAAATCTCGGTGAGCAGGCCATCAGGCCTCTGCACAATAACATAGTAAAACGGTAGACTCTGAGCAATAAGACCATTCGACTCAAAGATCAAATACAGGCAGTAGTTGGTAAATGAAACTAGATTTACATATCTCCAAGATACATAAGAAAGTCAGCATAGTTAAGAATTTATGTTGGAAAATTATTCTAGAGGGAGAAGCAGAAGTTCCAAACCCTAAAATGTTTATAAGATATGTGTAACATTTTAAGTTAAAATGATTGCTGAGTCAGTGATCATCACATCGGACTGTCAAGTTCAATAAAGCCTCTTAGG
>NW_007057253.1:0-761 GCF_000164805.1 Carlito syrichta | reverse complement strand
TTTTTGTGTTGGAGATTCTTTCAACATGTTTGCCATTTCGTGATGGATGATTTACAAGCACACCTGCCACACCACGTTAAGTGTTCAGCAGTTTCTGACCAAAAAAACACCATGAGCCCCATGCCCCACCCTCCTTAATCACCTGATTTCACCCTGAGTGACTTTTTTTTGTTTGCCGGATGGAAAAAGCCCTCAAGGAGAAACATTTTGCCGATGTGGAAGAGATGAAACAAAAAAGGGCAGAAGCACTAAAAGGCATCAAAATTGATGAGTTCAAATCTGTTATGAGCAGCGGAAAAAGCATCTCGATCAGTGGATTGCATCAAATAGCACACACTTTGAAGATGACTGAAGCTGAAACATGTAAGAACAGATACACAACTTTTTATAAATAAATTCTGGAGATTTTGTTGTTGATGTTCGCCTCTCGTATTTTCTTAAGAAAACCTTGGAAACACAGCAAGCCAACTTCTGCCGGAGGGATGGTTTGGCATTGGGTATGTTTCTGTGAATGCCTTCTTAACACCAAGCACTGAGAATGAGCAACACAGTCTCTGTACTTGAGAGTTCAGGGAACAGTGGAAAAAGCAGAAAATTCAATGAGAACACTACCAGGGCATGGCAGGTGCAATGACAGAGGTGTGCTCAACATGCTTTGGAGCCACAGAAGAAAGCAAACGGCCCCGAGTGCCACAGTCAGCCTCACATACGTACAAGATTAATTCCTCAGTTATAGATTAATGGGGACCTCCCCATCTGAC
>NW_007057252.1:0-646 GCF_000164805.1 Carlito syrichta | reverse complement strand
TCCGCCTCAGCGTTCTGAGTAGCTGGAATTACAGGCATGCGCTGCCATGCCCGGCTGATTTTTTGATTTATTATAGAGATGAGGTCTCGCTGCCCAGGCGGGTCTCGAACCCGCGGGCTCAGGCAATCCACTCACCTCGGCCTCCCAAAGGCGCGGGATTACAGGCTGAGCCACCGAGCCTGGCTCTATTTTTTATTTTATTGTAGAGACGAGGTCTCACCAAGTTGTCTGGGCTGGTCTCGAACCCGCGGGCTCAGGTAATCCACTTGCCTCGGCCTCCCAAAGTGCTGGGATTACAGGCTGAGCCACCAAGCCCGGCCCCGGCTAATTTTTAAATTTTTCTGTAGAGCCGAGGTCTCACTGTGTTGCCCAGGCTGGTGTCAAACTGCTGGGCTCAAGCAGTCCTTCCACTTTGCCCTCCCAAAGTGCCAGGATTACAGGCATGAGTCACCACACCTGGCTGAGGGACTGTATTTCAGGAAGTACTGGGTCTTTTAAGCAGTTTGCTGAAGATCTAAAGCATGAGCAAGAAAAAACTAGGTGGGTGGGGGAGAACACCTCAGGGAGGGGGAACAGCATGTGCAAAGGCCCTGGGGAATCAGGGCACTAGAGGAAGAGAAGACAGGGCATGCCACTGGGAAGACAG
>NW_007057251.1:0-706 GCF_000164805.1 Carlito syrichta | reverse complement strand
AGAAAGAGAAGTCAAAGTGACAAAGAATATCAGTGCAGAATTGAACACCAACTTAGACATATGAGTGTGGCACTGCATTCTCTAAGATGAAGAGTTCTTTTTCCCGTAATCTCCTCCACCCTAATCCATTAATTCTGTCTGCATGTGATACTTCTTTTGGATATTTCTGCCTCTATGACATGGATGTTTCAATTTGGAAAGACAATGTGTGTGTGTGTGTGTGTGTGTGTGTGTGTGTGTGTGTGTGTGTATGTGTGTGTGTGTGTGTGTGCATGCACACACGTGCACCGCACGTGTATGGAATGTAAATCACTTAGTTGAAAATAGATTTGGAAGTTTAATATATAAATAAATGCAATCATGCATAGATTTGAAAAATAAATAATTATCTTCACCTTATCCTGAAGCTTCGCTACATTTGTTTGAGTAGGCTGTGCCTATAGTCGGGATCAGTTTCATTGAAATAAACCAACCATTCCCTCAAGAACAGCTTTCCTAACCTGGGCTGTCCCCCAAGATCCCCTGCTTGCACTAACTATGTCCAATCCAGAACACTCATTCATTGCAGGCAGGTTTTGTCATTTCTTTATTTTCTTTCAGAATAATTTCATTGATGATAAGAAAATGTATTTTTGAGACTAAAATAGAAAAGAGAGAGAGAGAGAATGCCCAAAGAACTGTTCTTTAGGCCAATTCTGCCCCTTTG
>NW_007057250.1:0-692 GCF_000164805.1 Carlito syrichta | reverse complement strand
ATGCTATGAACTTATGCATCAACTAATGCTTGTCGAGAGACCATCAGGGTTTCTACTTCAACAATCATTGTTATGAGATGAAATATTTCCATAAATTATTGACTTTACCTTTAGATAGATAGATAGATAGATAGATAGATAGATAGATAGATAGATAGATAGATAGATATAGCCAGGCGTGGTAGCTCACTCCCAGCAGGATTCCAGTGAAGAGATGAGACCGTCACTTTCCAAAGGCAGGAGATCACTAGGCAGGGGAATCTTTGAGCAACTTTCAGTAGAATTTGTTAAGAAGATAACACAGACACCAAGTCCAGACACAACACACACTTTGAAATATACTGTGATATTTGTAGCAGACGCCAGGACACACCTCAGGACAAGGGCCAAGAAGCCAACTGCAATGGTCAGGCAGATGGGTCTAAGCAGGAATTTTGAGTGGAGGCTCGGGTATAGCCAGCGTCCAAGAATCTATCGCATTTTAAGAGGAGCTATTTCCTTCAATGCATTTTACAAAATGGTTTATGTAACAAATCTCAAAGGTCCTGGCTTCTGAAAGTCTACGCAGCTCTCCAAACTGGTCCTGACCCCACTTAAACTGACCTATTTGTGTTCAAAAGAACAGAGACTTACCACTGTGTGTCTAAGTATTTACAAGTTATAAATGTTAGAGATTATAAGTCAAGTTAACA
>NW_007057249.1:0-680 GCF_000164805.1 Carlito syrichta | reverse complement strand
CTGACCTCATAACTGAAGTATCACGCCCACCTATCTCCTAGGTTTTGCATTGAGTGGCTTATTAACAAGCCCATGTGGCTTTTCCTGCCTCTATGCTGTATGGTACTCTGAGAATTTCCAACAAAAAATGAAGCCAAAAAGACAAAGAGACCAATTACCTCTTTAATAAAGCCTAATTCCAAGGCTTGTGATCACCTTTCCCCCCCAAAATCTAAAGTGACTTGTCTCATCTTTACTCATCAGTCATGGTCTTAGAAAAAAGACTCAGTGTTACACACCCTTTCAGACAGACTGGCCTTTGTCACAAGCCTTTGCAGAAATATTAGACATCTGACTGGTTCCCAAGACTTCCCTCATGACTTCCTGTGGACAGGGAATTATCTAATCCTTTTTCATAACTGAAACCTCTCTAGGTAAGGAGTCTGCACTAACTTTCCCTTGAAGAGTGAAGACACATCATTCCCTCATTCATTTACTCAAGAAATAGTTTTGTGCAAAATAAAACAGAAGGATCCAAAGCAGAAGAATGGTCAGTGCACTGCACTCTAGCCTGCAACAGATTGGGACCCCAAATCAAAAAAATAAAAATTAAAAAGAGAGAGAGAAAAAAAGCCTAGGACCTGATGACATCACAACTGAATTTTTCCAAGCAATTAAAGAACTAATATCAGTTTAATTCA
>NW_007057248.1:0-793 GCF_000164805.1 Carlito syrichta | reverse complement strand
CATGAAATGTTTGTTCCAGTGTGGCTTCGGTTTTCTCTTTTCTGCCTCAGGAAGGCCCAATTATTCTTAGGTTTGGTCTCTTGAAGTGATCATTCATCTCTTGCAGGTTTTGTTCTGTATTTTTGAGCTTCTTTTCTATGCTTTTGACAGTTTGGGTTAGTTCTGTGTTTTGGTCTTCAAGCTCTGAGATTCTTTCTTCGGCTTGGCTGATTCTGCTTTCCATGCTTATTAGTCTGTTGTTCATTTCCATCACAGTATTCTTTACTGCTGTCATTTCTGACAACAACTCCTTCCTATTTTCCTCTTGTCTCTCCTCAATTTTTTTAATTCTCTCCATTAATGTCTTGATGTCTGGGTCTGTTGCATGTAGCCAGTCATTCTGGGGACTCTTCATTGTCTGTGTTCCAGAATCTGTTTTCTCATTGTCTGATCTCCCAGGGGTCTGTGTAAGACCTATATTCTTCTTTTGGTTTTTCTTCATTTGTGCGGTTTTTCCCCCTCCTTACTTTTTCCTTCCCTCCACGTCACCGTCTTCTTTAATTCTGTTATTCAGGGGTAAAGGGATTGGTTTTACTTCTGTTTGTTCAATCTCCTATTCTTTATGTACGTCCTCTTACTTTGTTCAATTCTGAAGTTGCACTGTAGGTTGGAGGTGGTCCTTTTTGCAGTTTTGAGATGTACTTAAGGGGAGAGCTGTGATTCAAAATCTGTCTGCAGGTCCTGGTATTCGCTGACAGGCGTGTGGATAATGTGGAACCCACTTCCCACTGCCCTGGAATCTTCCAGGGCAGTG
>NW_007057247.1:0-775 GCF_000164805.1 Carlito syrichta | reverse complement strand
TAGGGATATAAATTCCCCTCTACTACAGTTTCAGGGCATCCTAGAGATTTGGTAAGGTTCTCATTTTCATTGTTTACAGGTATCTTTTGATCCCTGTTTTGATTTCGTTGTTGACCCAGGAGTTGTTTAGCATCATGCTGTTTAGTGTCCATGTTTTTGTGGGTTTTGGGGGGACTTTGTTGGTGTCAATGTTTATTTTTATTCCACTGTGGTCCGAGAAAGTGTTTGGTAGAATTTCGGTCCTTTTAAATTTGCTTATGCTTGATTTATGGCCGAGTATGTGGTCGATCTTAGAATATGTTCCATGTGGTGATGAGTAGAATGTATACTCTGTGGTCTTTGGATGGAGTGTTCTGTAGGTATCAATTAAGTCCATTTGTTCCAACGTCACATTGAGGTTCCAGATCTCCTTGCTGATTTTTTGTCCTGATGATCTGTCTAGGGTTGTGAGTGGGGTATTAAAGTCCCCAGTTATGATAGTGTTAGAGTTGATATCTTTCTTTAGTTTTCCAAGAAGTTGCTTTATGAAAGTTGGTGCACCTATGTTGGGTGCATATATGTTTAGGATAGATATTTCTTGTTGATGGATTGAGCCTTTTATCATTATGTAGTGGCCTTCTGTATCTTTTTTGATTTTTAATAGCTTGAAGGGTATTTTGTCTGAAATTAAGATCGCTACTCCTCCTTTCTTTTGTATTCTGTTCACCTGAAAGTTTGTTTCCCATCCTCTTACTTTGAGTCTGTGGGTGTCCTTTCTGGTGAGATGAGTCTCTTG
>NW_007057246.1:0-802 GCF_000164805.1 Carlito syrichta | reverse complement strand
TTAGAGTACATAAGTAGGAAGTTGGTTATTTGACTGATTCTGATGTGCCAAAACAAGGAAGTCTTTTGTTTGTTTTAGGTAAAAATAAATACCAACATGACCATACTCTGTAAACTTTTAGGACACTACATTTTGCTTTTTCTTCCAATGTTACCTTAGTCTCACCATAGAAGAACATAAGTTCTGTGGAGTCACGGGCAACATATAAGTTCTGTGGAGTCATGGGCTACATATTTCACTTTAACATGCAGCTCATTAATTTATACAAGCAAACTGGGCTCAGTGGCTCAGTTTGTAATCCCTCACCTTCAGGAGGCTGAGGTGAGTGGATTGCCTGAGCCTGCGGGTTCGAGACCCACCCGGGCAGCGAGACCTCATCTCTACAATAAATCAAAAAATCAGCCGGGTGTGATAGCGCGTGCCTGTAATTCCAGTTACTTGGAAGACTGAGGCAGAAGGATTGCCGGAGTCCAGCAAGTCGAGGCTGTGGTGGCCAGGAGCAGCCACTGCACTCCAGTCTCAGTGACAGAGTGAGACTCCAACTCAAAATAATAATAATAATTTATATAAGCACTTGTTAACTTGAAATGACCCATTCAAATTTACAAAGGGTTTCTATGTTAGATGACAGATATTTATCATGGTTTAGGATTAAGAGTACATTTTTAATCTGAAGAAAATGTTTTTTTAAAAGTCTAAATTGGAAACTGAAAGATTATATTTATCAGAAGTAGATTCAAAATGATTGCATCCTGTGGTAAGTTCTGCTTAGTGATGAGATACTCTGCAGTGTACCTCATGA
>NW_007057245.1:0-892 GCF_000164805.1 Carlito syrichta | reverse complement strand
GATATTTTCCTAAAGTGCAAATGAAATGAGATAACATACGTATAAAAAAAGTATCAAAATTATCTAACTGGAAAATTTTCTCTAAAAAGTATCTTAAAATCAATGACGGACATGGTGGTTCAACCAAAAAAAAATTATCTTAAAATCAGAGATAAACAAAAATTGTATTTAATAACTTGATTTAATTTTTCTCTTTACTTGAGGGGCTAGGCTCTTCATTGCTGAAAATCGTGTATGATTCAGTGTTAGATATTTGCTGTTTAAATTTGCATTACACTTCTTTCTTAGATAATATACTTTGATGTTCATAGGAGTGCTCTATTCGAGTTGTCGTCATTCTCACCTAGGAACCCAGGTTGCCCTGGTAGCCACTAGAGAATTGCAGGTTCCTTGGTGGGCAGGGAGGGAACGAGCGTGGCAAAACTAACAGTGGTCTTAGTCTCCACCGGAAAGCGATGTCGGTCACTGGCCAGAACAAGTCACCCGAGCATGTCTGACTGCCAGAGGGAAGGAGTGGTGGTGGGACACGAGGGGAGGATGCTCATTTAAATCTTAATGAACAGCAATACGGGATACCACAAAGGCCTCCGGTTCTTTCAGAATTCTTTCTCCTGTCTGTGAGACTAATCTTTCTACCAGGAAGTTCCACAGTGCCCCCAACTTTTGAACCTCTCTCTCCCCATGGCTCACCTTTTCCCTCGTGAGTTAGTCCCTTCCGATATTCAATCGGTTAATGTTCATTAGAACAGCCACCATGAAAACCCCATTTTCCAGTACTGTGAGTTTATTTTTCAATCCTACCCTCCAGAATCCACAGATAAATCACTTTTCTCATGAAGGCTTTCTTGATGACTGCAGCCCATACCAAGTGCTTCGAATCCTTTACTGTCAC
>NW_007057244.1:0-792 GCF_000164805.1 Carlito syrichta | reverse complement strand
TTTTCAGAGTTGGGAGATGCAGGGGAGGGGGAGGGGCCAGGACTTGCAGTAGTTGGATTCTGCCCGGGGTGCCGGGACGGTCGGGGACAGGCCTGAACAACAAGGGTTCCTGTAAAATGAATATTAATATATTTCACCTGAATTGTACCCTACCTCTTTCAAATTACAAATTAAGAAGCAAAAGTGTACACCAGAGCCCTGAATCCATAGCCAGTCATTAGAAAGAACTTCTTGTTGCTGTAGCCTTAACCACTTTTTTCCACACCGAAATAAAAACACAGACCCTTATTTTATTGAAACGTGCTTAGATAAAATATCCTGTTGCTGATTGTTAGTTAACTTATTTTTGAAATGTATCCCAGTTGACTGACTGGATATGTTTCATTGACGACAGCAACTGTATACTGCTACTTCAAATGCGTTCTCCAGATGTGTGTCTTTTTCCCTGCGGAGGTATGTGGAGCTTTCTGGCATGTTTTCTTTCTGACCACGTTGGCGTGTTTCCCTGTGTTAACGTTACGTGGGAGTTGTTGCGGGGTGTCAGACACCTACTCTGCACAATGAATGGTACCTGCTGTCAATCTCTCTCTTGTGGGGGCGGGGCTCCGGGTCCCTCGCCATTGCGGGGCTGCAGCGCCCTGGCGTGAGGACGGCGCGTCGCGTCCCGGCCGCGTGACCTGCTGGGTTGACGCGATCCTTCCTCAGAATCCTGCCTGCGAGCACCGAGGCGCAACGCGGTTCCGCCTCCCGGGCCGCGGCCTCCCACGGAGTGCTTCGACTCCCGCGCTGCGG
>NW_007057243.1:0-765 GCF_000164805.1 Carlito syrichta | reverse complement strand
CTGAAAACTCAGTGTGGTCATGGTGGAAGAATCAGTGACCTGTTGTCACAACTCTGGACATTTCTTCTTCAAATCATGATGCAACCATCTCAAAACTTCCAGATAAAAATGTTGGTTGATCATTTGATGCAGAGGAACAAATTCCATGTGTACTACATGGGGGCCACCCTTCAAAAGAGAATTTCATTTTTGCTTTTTGGGGTTTTTTTTTTTTTTTGTATTTTTCAATTCCTTCGCCTATGTCTTTTTTTTTTAGACTTTTTAAAAATTCTTTGAAAATGTTATCTTCAAAACTCAATTTGTTACTTGAATAACATTGTTTTCCCCTAAAGAAAATTTTCTACAGTATTCGACTGGGTTGAGATATTATGTGTTTGCACCCAATCTCTAGCCTTAAGAGCTTGTTCTCTTGGGAAAGGCAGATACTTGGGCAACCATGATGGCTTATTCCGAGTTCGGTGCTCTGGGAGTGCAGGGAGAAACCCTCCCTTATCCATGGCGCAGGGCTGGGAAAGTGCTATCAAGGAAGCCTCCCAATGGAGGTGATTCCGAAGGTGTACACACATCAGTCAGGCAGAGAGCAAGGCTTGGGGTGTGAGTGGCTGGGGGACCACCAGCATCTGCAAAAACTTGGCTGTGAGAGATGAGAACACCATCGCTAAGTGACAGAAGTTCAGTCTGGCTAGAGTAGAGAGGAATTACACAAACTTATTACGGAAGCAATACTTGTTCATTGTGTAAAATTTGAAAAATACAGGAAGAGAG
>NW_007057242.1:0-782 GCF_000164805.1 Carlito syrichta | reverse complement strand
GCAGGCAATACTTGACTCCGTCAGAAACATAAACTGTAAAAGTCAATGAGACCGACTAAAAGACCCTCTGAGCTACACAAATAAGGACTTCTTCCCAATGTTCTACAACTCAATACAACAGCTTGGATTATTAAGAAATAGCCACGTTGGCCGGGTTCAGTGGCTCATGCTTAAAATCCCAGGGTTATTTGAGCACAGGAGTTTGGGACCAGCCTGAACAACAGAGGTAGAACTCATCTCTACAAAAATTTAAAAAATTAGGCAGACATGGTGGCTCATGCTTGTAGTCTGAGCAACAGGGTAAGATCTCGTCTCTACAAAAAATTAAGAAAATTAGTCAGGCATGGTGGCTCATGCTTGTAGTCTCAGATACTTGGGAGGTTGAGGCCAAAGGATTGTTTGAGCCCAAAAGGTTGAGGCTGCAGTAAGCCATGCTTGTGCCACTGCACTAGAGCCTGGGCAAAAGAGTGAAACCCTTACTCAAAAAAAAAATAAAGAAAGAAAAAGAAATAGCCACCCTGTGAGAAAGAGGGGAGTCTTGAAGGCCAGAAGAGTAGTAGGTATGGGTGAAGATGGTGGCATCTCAGGCTGAAAATTGCATCGTGGAGAATTTTGAAGACACCCTGGCTCATGGGATGAGGCTCCAGCCACTTCTTGAAGAAGTAACCTTCTGTGCCCTTCCCTGAATCTGCCCAAGTTCTCCTTCCCCTCCCTACCCAACTGTGGGCTGAGCTAGAGATGGGCAGAGAGACTGCAGAGATGCTAGGCGTGGCTGTGGCTTC
>NW_007057241.1:0-858 GCF_000164805.1 Carlito syrichta | reverse complement strand
TTTTATTTCGTAGTGATCCGAGAAGGTGCATGGTAGATTTTGGTCATTTTAAATTTGCTTATGCTGATTTATGGCCGAGTATGTGGTTGATCTTAGAATATGTTCCATGTGGTGATGAGTAGAATGTGTATTCTGTGGTCTTTGGATGGAGTGTTCTGTAGGTATCAATTAAGTCCATTTGGTCCAAAGTCACACTGAGGTTCCGGATCTCCTTGCTGATTTTTTGTCCTGATGATCTGTCTAGGGTTGTGAGTGGGATATTAAAGTCCCCAGTTATGATAGTGTTAGAGTCAATATCTTTAGTTTTCCAATAAGTTGCTTTATGAAAGTTGACACACCTATGTTGGGTGCATATATGTTTAAGATAGATATTTCTTGTTGGTGGATTGCACCTTTTATCATTATGTAATGGCCTTCTGTATTTTTTTTTATTTTAATAGCTTGAAGGGTATTTTGTCTGAAATTAAGATCACTACTCCTCCTTTCTTTTGTATTCCGTTCACCTGAAAATTTCTTTCCCATCCTTTTACTTTGAGTCTGTGGGTGTCCTTTCTAGTGAGGTGAGTCTCTTGAAGGCAATAGATTGTTTCCTGATTATATTTTATCCATTTTGATATTCTATGTCTTTTCAGTGGTGCATTTAGTCTATTCACATTTAGGTGAATAATGAAATGCAAGAGTTGATCCCTGTCATAAGGTTCTTAGAGAGTTGTTCCTGTTTGTTTGTTGTCTTTCTTTGGGTTTTGGTGTTGGTTCCTGTGTGTTTTTCATGTTTTACCTGTACTGTTGTGAAGAATGCTGTTGTTCTTTTTTACTCCCTCGCTAATGAAGCTTAGTTTGGCTGGGTAGGTTTTTCTG
>NW_007057240.1:0-2138 GCF_000164805.1 Carlito syrichta | reverse complement strand
AATTGTATAATTTGTTTTTCTAGTTCTCCATCGGTAACATGGACATAATCCCAGTACTCTACCTTTGTAAGGCATCAAGATATTACATAGAATAAAAATGCAGGAATGTTTAAATACTACTAAGTTAGCTGTTAATGGAATGAGTACTAAAATGATGGCTCAACTGTGAACATTGGTAGCTTCCTTCAAACTAATCGATTCTATTAGGAAAAGCATTCAGGCAAAACACAACAAGACTGGGAAGGAATACTGAATACAAGTCGCTGATTGATTAACTCAAACTATTAGTCAAATGTGTTGAATTGCCAAAGGCATCCCAAATCTGAGATATCATTCCCAAGTTAAACATTAAGATGCATTCTTTCCACCAGTCCTTCCCTTCTCCCTTCCTTTTTTCCTCAATGCGTGCCATACATCTTGATTTTAATAAAGTAAACTTTTTATGCCTCAATTTAAGATAGAGTTGAAGGTGAGCTAGTAATAACAGTATAGTGATTATTTGCTATTATGTGATCTTTCAATTTTTAAGTGAGGGCCCAAAGTTAATGCAAGCTTTAAGAAAATTGGGCCAACAAAAAAAATTTACAAATTTGAAAAATATATCTTAATGAAGAAGTAATTGATTTGCATTCAGAAACAACTACTATGAGACCCCTAATGTCTGAGCATTCTGTTCCCTGCCAAATCAATCTCTTTGGCCACCATGATATCAAAGCACAATGAATTTCAGTCACTATTTCTCAAAAATGTTCACAGTATCATCACTGCTAAAAAGAACAAAGGAAGTTTATGAGTTCCTAGTTTTTGGTTTTTTTGAGTGAAAGTCTCACTCTGTTGCCCAGGTTGGAGTGCAGTAGCACACTCACAGCTACCACAGGCTTCACTTTACAGTATAGTTGGCAATTTTAGAATGGATTAGTACTTTTAAGCTATTTATTTAGACACATTTCAAAGTAATTTATATATAAAATCATATACTTCTGAGTGAAAAATTTTTGGCACAGCAATGTTACATAATTTTTTCCAAAGTAATATGGTAGAAGTATAATTTAATTCCAAGTGGGCTGAAGAGTTTATACATACTACCTTCAGATATTATTTATCAATTATGAAAAGTTCTATTCCTGGCTTAATAAACATTATTTAATTATAATAAAGATTAAATTTTATCAGTTGTTTTTTTTTGTTTGTTTGTTTTGTTTTGTTTTTTGAGTTGGAGTCTCACTCTGTCACACAGACTGGAGTGCAGTGGCCGCTCTGGCCACCGCAGCCTCGACCTGCTGGGGCGGAATTACAGGCATGCGCTACAACACCCGGCTGATTTTTTGATTTATTGTAGAGATGAGGTCTCACTGCCCAGGCGGGTCTCGAACCCGTGGGCTCAGGCAATCCACTCACCTCAGCCTCCCAAAGGCGCAGGATTACAGGATGAGCCACCCAGCCCAGCTTATCAGCTGTTTTCAATCAAATACTTAAAATATTACATGACTTTCCCTTGTAAAGCTCCTAATGTGGGAAAATATAGATTTTTTAAAATTAAAATATATTGACATTTGTGTTATAAAACCAGGTTTTTCATGATTTTTTGTTTTTAATAAACTTTACTGATTTCAGAACACATATTATTTGAAAAATCCTTACCTCATTAACAAGGGTAACTGCATAATCAACGTTTGTATACTTAACCCTGAATTGTACCCTACATATTTATAATATAAAAAAGAAAGAAAAATCTTAACTATGGTGTATATTGCCACTGATTTGTTATCATCTATTACAAAAAGTTATCATTGCTTTATTACTATGAGATTAGTTGATAATGCTTCTTCCTCATACTGCCATTTTCTGGTTTTGTTGTCACAATTACATTACTTGCCTAACTCTAGGAGTATTCTAAATTTTTTAGTACTAGAATAGGCTGTATAAGATAGGGAGCATTTGTTTCTTAAATGTTTGCTGAAGTTTCCATTTGAAACCTTGGAATTTAAGGTAACAAAACTTTAGTTGTTACTATTCAGATTTGCCATTTCATCTTACATTTTTGAAAATATTTTTTTAAAGATTAATTTTTATCTATGTGTTTAAATTTACTTACATAAAATATTCACAGCATTCTCTTACTTTATTTGCTATCTTTG
>NW_007057239.1:0-753 GCF_000164805.1 Carlito syrichta | reverse complement strand
GGAGAGCTATGAAGTGGGTGAGAGGGCTGGCTGGTGAGAAGGTAGGTCAGAGCCACAACAGAAGACAAGTGGGGAAGAATGGGACGATGGTGTATATGGCCGACAGTATTATATGCTTCTGGAGTTTGTCAGCTAAAGCTGATGGTTCTACTTGTGATGTAGCAACCAGAATACATTGGTGACTGATGAAAACAGAGGTGTGGCCAAGATAGAAACAAGATTGTATTTGGGCTGGTGACTTGGAAAACAAAACCCAGGCTACTGTTTCAAGAAACTTGACTTTTAAGGAAAGAAGAGGAATGACATAGTAAGACATAGGCTCAGTCTCTTTTTGTTGTTGGTTCGGCATAGAACATCACTTTTTCTTTTTTTTGAGTTGGAGTCTCACTCAGTCGCCCAGACTGGAGTGCAGTGGCTGCTCCCGGCCACCGCAGCCTCGACCTGCTGGGCTCTGGTGATCCTTCCGCCTCAGCCTTCCAAGTAGTCGGAATTACAGGGACGCGCTACCACGCCCGGCTGATTTTTTGATTTATTGTAGAGATGAGGTCTCGCTGCCCAGGTGGGTCTCGAACCCACGGGCTTAGGCAATCCACTCACCTCAGCCTCCCAAAGGCGCGGGATTACAGGCTGAGCCACCGAGCCCGGCTAGAACATCACTTTAAAAAAAAAATTAATATAAAGATGTGGGATACATTTCAGGGTTAGGTATATAAACATTGATCATGCAGGTACCCTTGTTGATGAGGTATGCCG
>NW_007057238.1:0-656 GCF_000164805.1 Carlito syrichta | reverse complement strand
TATTTATTGACATGCAAAAATGTTACTTTGAGAAGTCTTTTAGATAGTTTCAGTTCTTGTCTACAAGGGAATGTTGTTTTTCAGATAATCATCCAGTGAATTAATTGTTCCTGAGTTTCCTAAGAATTTTTTTATTCCATTCAATTTTTTTTTAGTCTCAGTGGCTCCTGAAAATAAATCTAACAATTTCAATGGCTTTGTACTTGGTAATATGGCTGATTTATTTGCCTGAAGTTTAGATACATTCACACAGAACATGAGCATCAGTTTGTTGGTTAGTTTTTGTTTCTTCTTTTATTTTAGGTAGTTTAAGGTTTCCTCTGGGGGGAAATTCTTATTGTTTGAAGGAAACATTCACAAATTCTTTTATGCCACTGCAGGATTACTGAAGGTTTTAAGTAAATTGAAATGTGATGAATCATACTGTATTAAAAATTAAGTAGGGGTTTATTAATTAAAGGACATCTGTGTGAATCTTTTGCACATTGTAAATCCTTTTGCATAATACATTACATTATAAATAAACAGGGCTTCTGTAAAGAAAGCTGAATGGTACGTGTAGCTGCTAAAATAGAAAACAATTCATAATTGTTAATTTACTGGTTGCCTTGTCTTTTGTACTTGTATTTTAGAAATAAGTATAATTTTTCAGGAGT
>NW_007057237.1:0-801 GCF_000164805.1 Carlito syrichta | reverse complement strand
CCACCTTGTTAAGCCATATAATAAGTTGACTGAGTAGTCAGGCAACGTGTTAAACCCAGCTAAATAATCAGGCAACTTGTCAGCCAACAAGTTAAGCAACCTAGCTAACTCGTTATTCAACTAGTTAAGCCAGCTAGTTAACTTGTTTACCAACTAGTTAAAACAATTAGCTAACTGGTTAACAGACTCGTTAAATCAGCTAGCTATCTCATTAGCCAACTCGTAAGTCAGCTAGCTAAGTAAGTTTACTAACCACATAGCTAGCTAAGTCAGCTAGCTAAGTCAACTAGCTCACTAGTTAGCTAACTATTTAATCCACTACTAAAGTCTGCTACTTAACTACTTAGGTAATTAGATAAGTCAGATAGCTATTCAGCTATTAAAGTCGTTAGCTAACATTTTATTTTAGGTTGTTAAGTCAGCTGGCTATCTAGTTAAGTCAGTCAGTGCAGTCAGCTAACTAAGTAGTTAAGTCAGCTAGCTAAGTCAGCTACTTAAGTCAACTTTCTAATTTAGCCAGCTGGTTAAGACAACTAGCTAGCTAGTGAGCTAATGGGTTAAGTAAGCAGGTTGAGTCAGGTAGTTAGCTAGGTAACTAACGGGTTAAGTCAACTGGTTGAGCCAGCTAGCTAGCTCGTTAGCAAATGGGTTGAGTCAGCTACATGAGTAGGCTTGCTATCTAGTTAGCTAACGAGTTAACTCAGCTGGATGTGTCAGCTAGCTAGCTAGTGAACTAACTAGTTAAGTCAGCTGGTTGAGTCTGCTAGCTTGCTCATTAGCTAATGAGTTAAGTCAGATAAT
>NW_007057236.1:0-811 GCF_000164805.1 Carlito syrichta | reverse complement strand
TCGTAGATGGCCTTTTACTATTTTGAGGTATGTTCCCCATATGCCTAGATGTTCAAGGGTTTTTATCAAGAAGGGGTGCTGGATTTTATCAAAAGTTTTTTCTGCATCTAATGATATGATCATTGTTTTGACATCTGTTGATGTATTTAATTACATTTTTGTTTTGACATCTGTTGATGTATTTAAGTACATTTATGGTTTTACGAATGTTGAACCAGACTTGCATCCCAGGAATGAAGCCTACTTGGTCATGGTGGATGATTTTTGAGATATATTGCTGAATCCAGTTTGCTAGGATCTTGTTGAGAATTTTAGCATCTATGTTCATCAAAGATATTGGCCTGTAGTTCTCTTTCTTTGGTGGATCTTTACTTGGCTTGGGTATCAATGTGATGTTGGCTTCATAAAATGATTTAGGGAGAGTTCCATCTTTTTCAATCGCCTGGAATACCTTCAGTAGGATTGGTATCAGCTCCTCCTTGAATGTCTTGTAGAATTCTGCTGGAAAGTCATATGGACCAGGGCTGTTTTTTGTAGGAAGTTTTCTTATTATGTACTCGATTTCCTTGATTGTTATTGGTCTATTTAGGGTCTCAATTTCTTCTATTTCCAACCTAGATAGGTTGTGTGATGTCACAAAGTCCTCCATTTCCTTAAGGTTTTCAAGTTTGTTTCCATACAAGTGTAGGTAGTAGTCTCTAATGATCTTTTGTATTTCTTCAGGGTCAGATGTGACTTCATCTTTTGTGTTTCTGATTGTGCTTATTTGGTTTTTTTCTCATTTTTTCTTGGTCAGTCTCGGTAGGGACCA
>NW_007057235.1:0-730 GCF_000164805.1 Carlito syrichta | reverse complement strand
TCCCAGTCTGTGAGCTGTCTCCCTGCTCTCTTGATGGTTTCTTTGCTTTGCAGAAGCTTGTCAGTTTAATGAGTTCCCACTTATTCTTTTCTTATCTCTTATGGCTTGGGCACTTTGGGTTTTGGTCAGAAATCGTTTGCCAGTTCCAACTTCGGTAAAGAGTGTCTCCTGCATTTTCTAAGGTTCTTACAGTTTGAGGTTTACATTTAGGTCTGTGGTCCATTTAGAGTTAATTTTTTTGTATGGGGATAGGTAGGGGTCCTGTTTCAATCTTCTGCATGTGGTCAGCCAGTTTTCCGAGCACCATTTACTGAATAGGTTCTACTCTCCCCAGTACTGGGTGGTGGAGGCTTTGTCGAAGATGAGTTGGTTGAGAAATTGAGGTTTTGCTTCTGGGATCTCAATTCTATTCCATTGGTCTATATTCCTGTTCTTGTACCAATGCCAGGCTGTTTTGATTATTGTAGCTTTATAGTATTGTTTAAAGTCTGGGAGTGTGATACCATCTGCTCTTTTTTCTTTCTTTCTTTTTTTTTTTTTTTTGCTGAGGATTATTTTGGGTATTCTTGGTTGTTTATGTTTCCATATGAATTCCTGTATTGTTTTTTCTAAGTCTGAGAAGAATGCTGCTGGTAATTTGATGGGTATTGCATTATATCTGTAGATTGCCTAAGGTAAAATGGACATCTCAGCAATGTTAGTTCCTCCAATTCATGAGCATGGAATATTT
>NW_007057234.1:0-1186 GCF_000164805.1 Carlito syrichta | reverse complement strand
GTCATGCTGTCTTGTCCCCTACTGAGTTGGTAGCAGATTCAGGACAGGGTTTTGAGTCTTCTACTCCCTAGTACACTATTAGCCCTAAACTCCAAGAAGTTGATAGGGTTTGTCATTCTTTTTCACAAGGGGACATTTTTTTTCACAGCATAAGAAGAAAGCTAACTGGAATTAACTTATACTTTATTTAAAAAATCAGTGCATGCCTAGAGGCCAAATAATAGAGTTGTCAAACTATTAGAAATTTTCTAAATCAGAATTAAAACAAATACCAAGGAAAAATAAATATGCCCTTCTGAGCTGTGTGTGATTGGGTTCAGAGAAAACTTCCTAATTTTATTTGCTTTCATTTTTATGCTACTTCACAATCACCCCAAGTTGCTAGGTAACAAAATTATTATGGAACCGGCTCAGAATTTGCTGTATAGTAATCAGTCTTCATGACTGAAAACACAGAGCGAATGTCAATGAGGGAGAAAGGTTTTATTCTCCTGAATCTAGATAAAGCACATGAAAATTTGCTTCTGTCCACAGGAGATTCTTACTCCTTGTCAAAGGAACAATAGGCGACATTTTTAAAAATATGATCTTTGTGCACGTTGCTAGGTTATTTCATTTTCAGCCTTTTTCTTTACAATGTAAAATCACTTAAAAAATACCAAGAGAGATAAGCAATAAGGAGTAGTGAAAATGGAAATCTGATAGTGTCATTAAAGCATTGATTATAGTAATAAATATATTAGATTACATGAAGATAAAAGATATTTGAATACTAACAAGAAAGGGCTCCAGTCAGCCACAAACTACAGTGAGACACTGCTAGTTTTAAAATCTCCTTTTTATTTTTCTGAGTTTCTCAAAGTGGCAATTTAGTGCTGACCCTTAAAATGTTTTTTGCTGAGTGAAATAATTTCCCCCGAATTATGAACACACGTTCTGCTATTATTTATTTATTTATTTTAGTTGGAGTCTCACTCTTTCGCCCAGACTGGAGTGCAGTGGCTGCTTCCAGCCACCACAGCCTCGACCTGCTGGGATCCGGCGATCCTTCCGCCTCAACCTTCCAAGTAACCAGAATTACAGGCGCACGCTACCACACCCGGCTAATTTTTTTTATTTATTTTAGAAATGATGTCTTGCCTGCCCAGGCAGGTCTTGAACCCGTGGGCTCAGCAATCCACTCACG
>NW_007057233.1:0-410 GCF_000164805.1 Carlito syrichta | reverse complement strand
GCGCATGCCTGTAATTCCGGCTACTTGGAAGGCTGAGGTGGAAGGATCGCCAGGAGCCCAGCAGGTCGAGGCTGCGGTGGCTAGGAGCGGCCACTGCACTCCAGTCTGGGCGACAGAGTGAGACTCCAACTCAAAAAAAAAAAATTATTTCTGTAGATTTAGAAAAATAGGTTTAGGTCAGGTGTGGTGGCCTGTGCCTATAATCCCAGCACTCTGGGAGACCGAGATGAGAGGATTGCCTGAGCCCAGGGTTTCAAGACCAGCCTAGGCAACTTGGCGAGCCTTGTCTCTACAATAAATCAAAAAATTAGCCGAGCATGATGGTGCATACCAGCTACTTGGAAGTGGTTCCATCTCTTTGGAAGGCTGAGGTGGAAGGATCACCTGAACCCAGCAGGTCGAGGCTGTGG
>NW_007057232.1:0-814 GCF_000164805.1 Carlito syrichta | reverse complement strand
TAGCCAACTGACATAAACTAGGTCGCTACTGTGCTAGCCAGCTGTCTATCCAGCTGAGTAAACTAACTGAATTAAATAGCTACCTGCTTGTTAATCAGCTGAAATTAACTAGCTTGCTATATAGCTAGCGAGCTGGCTAGCCAGCTGACTTAACTAGGTGACTTAACTAGCTCGCCAGCATGCTAGACAACTGACTTAACTATCTACCTACCTAGCTAGCCAGCTGTATATCCCACATACTTAAATATGTGACTTAAATGGCTAGCCAGTTGGTTAACAGGCTGACCTAACTGCATAGCTAACTAGCTAGCCAGAAGGATAGCCAGCTGACTTATCTAGCTAGCTAGTTACGTAACCCACTGGCTTGCCAGCTGACTTAACTACCAATCAAACTAGCTAATAAGCTGGCTATTGAGCTGACTTAACTAGGTTACTTATCAAGCTAGCTAATTGACTAGCCAACTGATTTAACTTGCTAGCTACCTAGCCAAGCAGTTAGGTTGCCAACTGACCTAACTCGCTGACTTAACTAGCTAGCAAGCTGACTTAACTAGCTGACTTAACCAGCTAGCTACCAAGCTAACCAGTTGGCTTAAACAGTAGCTACCTAGCTGGCTATCTAGCTAGCCAGCTTACTTAACTAGCTGACTTAACAACCTAACTAGCTGACTTAACCTAACTAGCTGGCATAACTAGCTGACATATATAGGTAGCTTCCTAGCTAGCCAGATGAATTAACTAGGGAAAATAATAGGCTAGCCAGATGGCTATCCATCTGACTTAACTAGCTTTTTAACTAGCTAACCAACTGGGA
>NW_007057231.1:299459-309284 GCF_000164805.1 Carlito syrichta | reverse complement strand
GGGATGGGGAAACACCTCTTATCAACAGGGTGCCTGAATGAAACGTAATTGTACACCTAACCCTTAGCTGTACCCCACAAAATCATAAAAATATTGATTAAAAATTTTTAAAAATTAAAAAAAAAATACAGAAAATGATACTTTCAGAGGCATGTTTACTGCAGCACTGTTCACAATAGCAAAAACATGGAATCAACCGTGCTGCCCATCGAAAGTAGACTAGATTTTTTAAAAGGTAGTACATACACACAATGGAATATTACGCAGCCTTAAAGAAGGACAAAATTATGGGCTTTGCAGCAACTTGGATGCATTTGGAATTTATCATATTGAGTGATCTATCACAGAAACAAAGAATGGAGTACCACACGTTCTCACTCATAAGTGGACCCTGAGCACCTATCATAATACTAAATAAAAGAGAGAGTGACAGTAGCGGGACACTTCCAGGGGAAAGGAGGGTGAATAACATCAATAAGAATCCCTAACCCTAAGCCAGGTGAAGTAAGGTTCGATGGGAGACCCACAACTTCACCTGTATCTAAACCACTTATCTACACAATCCTGACTTGTACCCCGCAACTTTAAAATAAAATAATAAAGTTTTCTTAAAAATACAGAAAAATAATTTCCCCACATTCTAGATATCTTGATCGTCAAAACACGTCTCCATATAAGCCATGCAGGACATTGCCAATGCTCGAGTCCTTACTCCGGATGATTCTCAATGCTATACACTTTATACACTTATCCCCACTTATTTCTGATCTTATGAGGTAGACACTTTTATCATTTCCACTTTACAAATGAGGGAAATGAGGTCCCAGAGCTTTTTTTTCCCTCCCTAAAAAGTGGGTTGTTCAAGTTCACCCAGGGACATGCACACACACCAAAAGTGGATTATTGGTCAGATGCGGTGGCTCATGCTTGTAATCCCAGGCCAAGACGGGAGGGTTGCTTGAGCCCAGAAGTTAAAGACCAGCCTGGATAACATACTGAGACCTCATCTCCAAAAAAAAAAAAAGAAGAAAAAAAATCAAAAAAATTAGCTGGGCGTGTCGTGCGCACCTGTAGTCCCAAGTCCTTGGGAGGCTCAGGTGGAAGGGCTACCTGAGCCCAGGAGATGGAGGCTGCAGTGAGCTGTGATCGTGCCACTGTGCTCCAGCCTGGGCAACAAAATGAGGCCCGACTCAAAAAAAATGTGGATTATGATTCAAAGCCATGTCTGTCTGATCCAAAGTCCCTTAGCCATTGGAAATATCCCAGCAAAGTCTAGGTCACTTTTTAAAAAGTTGAGTATTTGGGAAGTTTAGGCAGCTAAACCAGACAGTCTCTCAACTACAGAATCCTGGTCCTTTTTTTTTCTTTTTGAGTTAGAGTCTTACTCTGCCGCCCCAGCTGGAGTGCAGTGGCACACTCATGGCCACCCCAGCATTGACCTGCTGGGCTCAGGTGATCCTTCCACCTCAGCCTTCCAAGTAGCCAGAACTACAGGTGCACACTACTGCTCCCGGTTAATTTGTTGGATGTATTGTAGAGACAAGGTCTCGCCAAGTTACCTGGGCTGGTCTTCAACCCATGGGTGTAGGCAATCCACTCGCCTCAGCCTCCCAAAGTGCTGAGATTACAGGCTGAGCCATCAAGTCCAGCCAGAATCCTGGTTTTGACATGAATTCTTTGGTCTCTCCTGCCACTTCCCTGAAGAACTGCTACCTGGCCTTCTTGCCCTTCTGGAAAGTTGACAGTGTGCAAATGGAGCTGAAATCCTTATTTACGTTCCCTTAACAGGCACCATTTCCTTCTTTGCTCATTGACATATTCAAGGCCCATTCTCTCCTTCAGCTTGTATGCACCTCAGAAATGCGAGGCAGAAATCTCCACATGCTACTGGTGGAATGAGAGCTAACGTGGTTGAGCACTCACCATGTTGCTCGGTACTGAGCTAAGGGCTCTACAGAATCACTGTAGAGAACCCTGAGCTGAGTACTGCTCTTTACCTTATTTTACAGATGAGAAAGCAGAGTCAAGACAAGTTATACGGTTTGTAGGCAGGGAAACTCGCTAGGATTCCAACTTGGACAGCTTCCAAAGCCAGGGATAAAGACATATATGGTACTCGGGGCTTCCAAAAGACTCCCTCCCTCCTGAGGACAAAAGTAGTCACATCTTCCCTAAGGAAATGCTGCAGAGTGCTGGTGACAGAAGAGTCACGACAGCCCCAGACAGCGCTGCCTCACGATGTTTTCATTATGAAAGGCGGTAACTTGTTAATTACCAACATCACTGCCCCATCATGGCACTCCTGCTCATAGCAACATTCCCCCTCTAAGAAACAAGAAAAGAAGAAAAGTGGGGGCCAGGTGTCATAGTTCATGCCGGTAATCCCAGCATTTTGGCAAGCGGAGGCGACAGGACTGCCTGAGCCCAGGAGTTCGAAACCAGCCTAGGCAACATAGCCAGACTTCGTCTCCACGGAAAAGAAAAAAAATAGCCAGGCATAGAGCATATCCCTGTAGTCCCAGCTACTCGGAAAGCTGATGCAAGAGGATCACCTGAGTCCAGGAGTCAGAGGCTGTGGGGAGCTGTGATTGTGCCACTGCACTCCAGCCTGGGCAACACAGTGAGATCCTGACTCAAAAAAAACCCCAAAACAAAACAGGTTTTCTATAATGAACACATTAAAAACTGTCACTTGGATTTCAACCCAGGCCTCCAGAATGCCACAGACAAATACACAAAACCCTTGTTCCTATTTATTTAATTTCTCCCACAGATTTCAGGACTTACATGATCAGATCTAGGAGAGAAAAGGGCTCCTCGGCTCTCAACCTAATGCACACCAGGCTCAGGGAGAGGACAAGGGTGGCCAGTGGGCACCTTGTGCAACAGGAAGAAAAGACAGAAGGCAAACTGTTTTTCAGGCACCGTCAAAAGGTCCCTGCCCGCAACACCGCCTCCTGACCCTACCTGGTGCCCTCCCATTCAACCCACGTCCTCACCCCCTTCCTGGCCTCCAGAGGCTTCTCCTGAAGCTGAACGAGGAAACTAAACAACAAGGTTGAAAACTGGAAACAGTCTAAACCAATCTGGCCACCTTTTCTTTTTTTTAATTTGGACAAAATTATGAACTTCACACCAACTTGGATGGATTTAGAGTCTGACCACCTTTTAAAAGATAATTTCTCTGCTGATGAGAAGGCCTCAGCAAGGTGGAAAACCACTTTTTATCTGAGAACAGGAACTTCTACTTGTAAACAGCATGCACATTCTCTCCTGCTCTCTCTCTCTCCCTCTCTCTCTCCCTCTCTCTCTCTCTCTCTGTGTGTGTGTGTATATGTGTGTGTATATGTGTCTCTGCTCCGCACTCTCATTTTTTTCCTTTTAATTTTTATTATAAAGATGTGGGGTACAATTCGGGGTTAGGGATATAAACATTGATCATGCAGGTAACCTTGTTGATGAGGTGTGCCCCTCCCTCCCCTAGCAGTTTCCCTCTACTGCCCATCCCACCCGCCCTCCCCTGACAATTTCTTACTACTGCCAATCCCTTTCTTATAGCATTATAATTGTTCAAGGTCCGCTTATGAGTGAAGACATATGGCACTCTGTTCTTTGTTTCTGTGATAAATCACTGAGTATGATCAACTCCAAATCCATCCAGGTTGCTACAAAGTCTATATATTTGTCCTTCTTTATGGCTGCATAATACTCCATTGTGTATAAGGACCACATTTTTAAAATCCAGTCCAGTTTTGATGGGCACTTCTAGCTGATAGATGACATTCAGAGATAATACTATTTATTTCTTTATTTTTGAGTCAAGGTCTCACTCTGTCACCCAGGCTGGAGTGCAGTGGCAGTCATGGTCATCACAGCCCCGAACTCCCAGGCTCAGATGATCCTTCTGCCTCAGCCTCCTGAGTGGCTGGGACTACAGGTACATATCACCAATGCCCGGCTAATTTTTTGATTTTTTTGAAGAGATGAGATCTCCCTATGTTGGCTGGTCCTGAAGTCCTGGGCTCAAGAAATCCTCCTGCCTCAGCCTCCCAAAGTGCTAGGAAGACAGGCATGAGCCGCTGTGCCTGGCCCACAATACAATTTATTTCAAACCCTGCTTCCCAGGATAAAGATTGTACAGTCAATCCTCTTAAGTATGTTTCCCCCTGCCTCATTGAAAGTAAATATTTGGCATTAAAAATTAATATGTCGGCTAGACTCGGTGGCTCAGCCTTGTCATCCCAGCACTTTGGAAGGCCGAGGCGAGTGGATTGCCTGAGCCCGTGGGTTCGAGACCCGCCCGGGCAACTTGGCAAGACTTCGTCTCTACAATAAATCAAAAATTAGCCAGGCATGGTAGCACGAGCCTGTAGCTCTGGCTACTTGAAGGCTGAGGCGGAAGAATCGCCAGAGCCCAGCAGGTCGACGCTGGGGTGGCCATGAATGAGCGTGCCACTGCACCCCAGCCTGGGCGATGGAGTGAGACTCCAAGTCAAAAAAAAAAAAGAAAAAGAAAAACTTAACATAAAAATTCATTAAAAACTCACACGTGCTCCTTATAAAAGTTCAGACGGGCAAAGGCGGCATTTCCTCTCCACTCCCAACCCCAAGAAAAGCCAAGGCTCACCTCCCCGGCATTTCTGTGCTCACACAAAAACACGAAAGCAGAGTCCAGTTCATTCGTTCTAAAACGAGGATGGCACAGGCACGATTCTGGAATGTGCTTTTCACGGCCAGCGTTGTTCGTCGCCGCTCCGCCAGGCCACAGCGAGCAGCCTCGGTCTTCATTTATTGCATCTTATTTTATTTTTTGTCATAAAGATGTGGGGTGCAATTCAGGGTTAGGCACACAAACACTGATCATGCAGGTACCCTTGTTGATGAGGTGTGCCCTTCCCTCCCCTAGCAGTTTCCCTCAACTGCCAGTCCCACCCCACTCCCCTGACGGTTTCCTGCTACTGCCAGTTGCTTTCTTATAGCATTATAACAGATGCATAGTTCCTGCTCCTTCTGAGAGTGCCAGAAAAACTGGCAGGGATTCTTTCCTTTTCCTGACATCACTCTTCCCTGGGCACACACAGCTTGCTTCGTTGAAACCTTTTTTTTTTTTTTAAAGACTTGGTAGCCCTACATATTTTTTCACAAAACAGTGTCCTACAAATAAATATGTGGGCAATGTGCTCTGGGAACATTTCTCTTCTTTATTGGGCTGACTTTCCTCTGTGCCTTCAGCTAGGAACACCCAGCTCCTCAGAAAGGCTCTCTCTGACCAACCACTAAATCCGCCCAGCCCCCCAAGTCACTGCCATACCATCCTTACCAGCTTCAGTTTTCATCACAACACCCAGAATACCCTCACATTATGTTACTTGTATATTTGTAATCTCCCCGATGTCAGGGTAAGCTCCTAGACGGAGAGGATCCACTGCTTTGTTTACTGCGAAATTCTAGTGCCAAGAAAAATGCACAGTTAAAAAGTAAGTGCTCAAAAATATTTACTGGATGGATAATCATATAACCCTAACACAGTGGATGTTAAAACACATCTTTTTCTGCAATTCTGGGTTTCCAGCTAGTAGATATATACAGTATAGTGTGTGTGTGTGTGTGTGTGTGTGTGTGTGTGTGTGTGTGTGTGTGTGTGTGTGTCATCAGAAGGAAAAAAAATGTAATTTGAAAACTATAGTATCTGTTGCTCCAAGAACCAGTTAATCTGTGTGGATTCTACTTCAGATGTACAAAACTGGTGGAGATGGATTAGTCACAAGAAAATCAAAGAACTCTGAACAACCATCCAATAATTTCACCGTCACAGAAGGTCCTTCCACTCTTGCTCATATCTAAGAAGGGAAATATTTGACAAAAAAAGTTTGTCCCTAAAGTTGTATAAACACTTTCTTGAGCATTTTTATTTATTTATTTTTATTTATTTATTTATTTTTGAGTCGGAGTCTCACTCCGTCACCCAGGCTGGAGGGCAGTGGCATGCTGACGGCCACCGCGGCCTCGACCTGCTGGGCTCAGGCGATCCTTCCACCTCATCCTTCCGAGTAGCTGGAACTACAGGCATGTGCCACCGTGCCCAGCTACTTTTTTGATCTATTGTAGAGATGAGGTCTCGCCAAGTTGCCCAGGCTGGTCTGGAACCCATGAGCTCAGGCAATCCTCTCGCCTCGCCCTCCCAAAGTGCTAGGATCACAGGCATGAGCCACTGCTCCTGGCCTTCTTGAGCATTATTTAAGTTCCCCCCTTTTTCTGTCAGTTTATTTGTACCGTCAGATCACAAAAACAAGTGGATATTCAACAAGCATATGACAGACTCATTACCAGGTTGAACTCAATCATGAGCTATTTTTCTTTATACATACATCATTATACTGGGCACTGCACCTAGTGGTAAATGAAAAATGTTTAATATAAGTTTACCTGTCGTTCCGAAAAATCTTTGGGAGATACCTTCTGGGGAACCACATGGCCAGAGCACACATCAGAACCCAAAGGATTGCAAGTTCATCAAGCATCTGCCCCAGGAAACTAAGGGTTGCATGGAAATAAACAGATCCAATTCCTAGAATCAATTACAACCAATGAAAAAGGTTACCACATAAGAAGAGACTCACAAATGTAACGCACTGCTTAAGGACAGCCCTTTCACCAACTGCTATCACAATCACCAGATCTCTCTCTCTCTCTCTCTCTCTCTCTCTCTCTCTCTCTCTCTCTCTCTCTCTCTCTGAAAAAGAGACACTGAAGGAAGAAACTCACACCACCCAGGCATGCAGACCTCAAGTCTAAAAAGAGGATTTCAACTAGGGCCCAAATACCTGCACATCAGAACTTTAACAATTCCACAGCTAAACAGACTCTGTCTTCATCCCCTAAGCCTCACGGGAACAGGCAGTATTTAAATGAAAGTCAACATTCTCTCAGCCTGTAATCCCAAGCCTTGGGAGGCTGAGGTGAGTAGATTGCCTGAGCCTGCGGGTTCAAGACTTGCCTGGGCAGACGAGACCTCATCTCTACAATAAATCAAAAAATTAGCCGGGCATGGTAGCGCGCACCTGTAGTTCCAGCTACTTGGAAGGCTGGGGCGGAAGGATCACTGGAGCCCAGCAGGTCGAGGCTGCTGTGGCCGGGAGCAGCCACTGCACTCCAGTCTGGGCCACAGAGTGAAACTCCAACTCAAAAAAAAAAAAAAAGAATCCCGGACCTGCCTCTGGGAAGAAATGGAAATGGCACAAGTATTTCATGGAAGACTGAGGGATCAAGCATTGAAATTAAAAAAAAAATTTAGTCCATTAGAAATGACAGTCTCAGTCAGGCGTGGTGGCTCACACCTGTAAGGCCAGCACTTTGGGAAGTGGAGGTGAGAGGATTGGCTGAGTCCAGGGATTCAAGACCACCCTGGCCAACCTGGTGAGACCTCGTCTCTACAATAAATCAAAAAAACTAGCCGGGCATGGTGGCACATGCCTGTGGTTCCAGCTAGGTGGAAGGATCGCCTGAGCCCAGCAGATCGAGGCTGCGGTAGCCATGATGGTGCCACTGCATTCCAGCCTGGGTGACAAAGTGAGACTCCGACTCAAAAAGAAGAAACCGCAGTCTCCCCAGAGTTCAATTGTTTTGGATGACTTTCTTCAGATGTTCTTAGAAAACTGCACTGGCACTGCCCCAAAGGCTCTTACACAAACAACGTCTCAAAGGCAAGCAGGCAACAGTGACAGCCAACCTTGTGATCAAGCCTGCATTCAAACGAGCACCTCTTTTGGCATCGAGCAAGGGGAAAACAGTGTGCGAAGACATCAGAGTGACTTTAGTTTACAAGACATTATGTTCAGAGGGGGCAGGAAGTGTGCAGAATCCCATCTCCGCCCTTCCAGTCCGTGTTCCCGAAGGGTTCCAACTTACCCACGACGACTAGGAGGGTCCATATTAAGTAGATGCCGCTGTTGAAGCAGGTCGCATACTGGCGGAACAAGCACATGCAGATGGGCGGTAAAATGAAAAACAAGACGTTGCTGATCTGGGGGGAAATGTAAAACAAAAAGATGAATAGCAAGCACGAGAGCAAAAATAGGGCAGCTTCTTGGGAACGTGTCCGTTGCCAACTGGGATAAATGCGGTCATACGTCTTGTTTTGGCACTTGAACGTGTTCTGACTGCAGATGTAAAACCAGGAAAACTTAAAACTTCTTTAATGACCATTGAAGGGGCTCCTTATCACCTCTTTGGTTGCAGATAGAAGCAGCTATAAAAATGCATATATTTTTTTGAGTCAGAGTCTCTTTGTCGCCCAGGTTGGAGTGCAATGACATGCTCCCGGCCACTGAGGCGTCGACCCGCTGGGCTCAGGCGATCCTTCCACCTCAGTCTTCCAAGTAGCTGGAACTACAGGCAGGTATCGCTATGCCTGGCTAATGTTTTTATTTCTTTATTGTAAAGATGAGGTCTTGCCAAGTTGCCCGGGCTGGTCTCGAACCCGTAGGCTCAGGCAATCCTCTCACCTCAGCCTCCCAAAGTGCTGGGATTATAGATGTGAGCCACCTGCCTGGCCAACATAAAAATATATTCTGTGAAAGCTGCCCAGGCTCCTCTCTTAGTTCAGAGAACCAGTCATTCTTATTGTCCTGCAAGATTAGTTATGAAGCATCCTAATTTACTTACACTGACATTTTATATATACTTTTTAATTTTTATGATTATGCTTTAAGAGACAAGATTTATGTTGCCCAGGCTGGCCTCAAATTCCTGGTCTCACCCAGCACGGTGGTTCATGCCTGCAATTCAAGCACTTTGGGAGGTGGAGGCAAGAGAACTGCCTGAGCCCACAGGCTCAAGACCAGCCTGGGCAACATAGTGAGACCTCCTCTCTACAATAAATCAAAAAATTAGCAGGGCATGGTGACTCATGCCTGTAGTTCCAGCTCCTTGAAGGTTGAAGAGGAAGAACTGCCTGAACCCAGCAGGTCAAGGCTGCAGTGGCTGTGAGTGTGCCACTGCACTCCAGCCTGGGCGACAGAGTGAGACTCCGACTCAAAAAAAAAAAATTCCTGGACTCAAGCAACCCTCCCATCTCAGCTTCCTGAATAGCTGGGATTACAAGCGCACCACCAAGTCAGCTACACTTTTAAAGATACGGCCTGATGCAAGAAATAATGATGCAAGAAAAAAATGATGTTTAAGGAGGAGTAAAGAAGGACTAGACATGTTTCGTCTCCCAGTAATCCTCCACCAGCCACGCCAGCCTCATCCCCCGGGGCCTACGTGAAATGAGGACTCTTCCTAGTTTCCCTTAGTCACCCTCTGTCATCCTTCTCACCCTAATTAAGTCTATTTTTAGGTGAAGATCGTATTTGAAAGTGTCTCCCCAGTTTTGAAACAAGATCATTTTGTCCTGCGTTGCAGACTTTGGTGTGGATTTAAGCCTCTGTCATGCTTCCAGAGGCACTCAGGTTTTTTAAATTTTAATCATATATTTTATTTAATGTAATATATTCAAGATATTGTCACTCAAACATGTAATCAAGACTAGAATATCATTAATGGAGTACTTGACATGCTTTTATTCATGCCAGGGTTTTGAAGTCCAGTGTAGATTTCATCCCCACAGCAAGCCTCAGCTTGGGCTAACCACACTTCCTGTGATCCACAGCAGCCACATATGGAGTAACCCTAGTACTTCGTCCCTAGTTTTTCAAATTCATTTTTTGTTTGTTTGATGGGATTTTTAGAAACTCATAAGCACCTTTTTTTCCCTGAATTTTTGAAATTGAGGAAAAACTCACATACCATGAAACTAACCTTTTTTTTTTTTTTTTTTTTTTT
>NW_007057231.1:290350-299241 GCF_000164805.1 Carlito syrichta | reverse complement strand
AGGTGGGTCTCGAATCCACAGGCTCAGGCAATCCACTCACCTCAGCCTCCCAAAGCACTGAAATTACAGGCTGAGCCACCAAGCTGGCTGAAACTGACCATTTTAAAGTATACAATTCGGTGGCACTGAGCACATTCATAATGTGCAACCATCACCTCCACCTGGTTGCAAAATGTTTTCATTCCCCTGAAAAGAAAGCCTACTCCCATTAAGACTCACTCCCCATTCCTCCCTCCCCAAGTCCCAGAAACTACTAATCGGCTTTTTTATCTCTATGAATTTACCGATACTAAGTATTTCATATAAATGAAATCATACACTATACAATCTTTTGTGTCTGACTTCTCTCACTCAGCATAATGTTTTCAAGGTTCATCCAATTGTATCATGTGTCAAAACTTTACTCTTTTTTATAGCTGAATAATATTCCATTAAGGAAATGCTACATTTTGATTATCTGTTCATCCATTAAGTGTTCTGAGTGCTATGGTCTGAATGTGTTCTTCTCCCAAATTCATATGTTGAAACTTACTCATCAACATGACAATATAGTCATAATAATGCCTCTGTCAACAATGAACCACATATGTGACAGCGGGCCCATAAGATTATAAGGGAGCTTTTAACATGCTCATGGTAAAACTTTAAAAAATATAAAAGCGCAAAAATTAAAATGTGAAAGTCTTTCCTTCTCTCAACCCCTTTTAGCTGTTAATTGGTGAACTTACTTTCTGACTTGTTTCACGTTTACGTGATCATGCTAGAATAATATACTATTTATAATGTTCTACAATCTACGTTCTTCAGGTAACCCTATATCATGAACATCAATATCAATATACATTTTTAGTGACCTCATAATATTCTACTGTGTGACTGTATATTTATTAAACTAGTCACTTGTTGAGCATTTTTTTTTAAAGGGGAGCTTTTATACCATATTTTTGCTATACCTCTTCTATGTCTAGATATGCGTAGATACACAAATACTTACCATTATGTAACAACTGCCTGCTATATTCAGTATAGTAACATGCTGTACTGGTTTGTAGCCTAGGGGCAATAGGCTATGCCATACAGCCTAGGTGACACCTCTGCTGTACCATCTAGGTTTGAGTAAGTACACGCTATGATATTCACACAACTATGAAATCTTTTGGGCCACCCCTTTGGGTCCCCTCCCACCATGGGAGCTTTTCTGTCCTCAATAAATCCTGTTTTCTCACTTAAAAAAAAAGAAAGAAAGAAATCTTCTGTCAAGCATTTCTCAGAATGTCTCCCTGTCACATGACTGCACTAAGCAGTGGGGCTTGAAGGAGGTGACTAAGACATGAAGGCAGAGCCTTCGTGAACTGGATGAGCACTCCTGTAAAAGTGTGAGGGCATTGTTCACCCTTTCCATCGCCAGGCACCATCTTCGTGTGAGGCTGCAACCTGAGGTGCCGTCTTTAAAGCGGGGAGCCCGCGCCAGACCTGCTGGCACCTTGATCTTGGATGTTCCAGCCTCTAGAACTATAATAAATTTGTTATAAATTGCCTACTTTGAGGCATTTTGTTATAGCAGCAGGAACAGACGAAGGTGTCATCTGCTAATTCCATGATTAACTCACTGAGGAACCACTAAACTGTTTTCCACAGTGGCTTCTGACATGCCCACCGGCAACATCCAGAGTTCTAATTCCCCACATCCTTGCCAATACTTGTTATATTCTGTTTTTCGTTTTTAAATTAAGGCCATCCTGGAAGGTATAAAGTGGTAGTGGCATTCGGATTTTTTTTTTTTTTTTTTTTAGTTAGATTCTTACTCTGTCACCCAGGCTGGAGTGCAGTGGCACACTCACGGCCACCCCAGCATCAACCTGCTGGTCTACGGCGATCTTTCCACCTCAAGTAGCCAGAACTATAGGTGCGCGCAACCACGCCCAGCTAATTTTTTATTTATTCTAGAGATGGGGTCTCACCAAGTTGTCCAGGCTGGTCTCAAACCCGCAGGCTCAGGCAATCCGCTCACCTTGGTCTCCCAAAATGCTGAGATGACAGGCTGAGCCACTGAGCCCGACCGACATTCAGATCTTTAAGTCTCATGTCAATTGTGAAGTGGAGGGCTCCTTGCACAGGATCAGGTGCACAGAGGAAATATAAAATGTGAAGGTCACAGCTAAGTCTACATGAGCAAGTCTGAATGTGCAACACCAACAGAGAGGACGTGGGAGGGGTCCAAGATGCAAACATACACTCAGGGATAAAATGGATGGGGTAGATTAAGCCTAGAAAGCCAAGGGTACAGGGCTTTCAGAAGAGTGGTCACCCATGCTGGGCAAGACGGAAAGGTCACTTGAGGAGGCCTCAAGAGAACCATGAGGGTGAGGACCTGACCTGACCCCAAGGGGGACAGGGCAGAAGGGCTTTCCTGGACCAAGGATGTCACCATGGCACTCAACTAAATAAAATGCTTCAAGAGACCCAAGAGCTTGAGGCATAGTACCAGTAAGGACTGGCAACCTCAAGAGCCAACGCCTGCCTCTGTCACCTCTGCCTCCTCTGGGGAGGAGTGGGGCTGAGAGTGGCACCATTTTTAGAAAGGGGAGAAAGGGTGGGAGAGGAAGCAAGTCGAAGGAGGAGAACAAGAGAACAAGGTGGGGGCAGGGCAACTGCCTTGGGTTAAAATTCCGAAATACCTAAGTGATGGTATATCATTAGGGAGAAGGAGGTACCTTTTTCCAGCTGTCCACTCTGACACAAATCTTTCTCTCTTTCCCACAGAGGAGCCCTGTGAGCTACTAGCGACCTTGAGTGAGAATATGGATAAACTGTCTGAGATGTCCCAGGTGGTGTACAGTCTCCAATCGTAGAAATATGGCCAATTCTCACTTCCCAAGAAGCAGGTAAGGAGGAATCAGGAATCAGGTCTAAGTAGTATATGAGCAGTCAGTTTGTGTTTGTTGTTATAATCAAAGCCATTAACTCTCAATGGAATCATTTAAAGAACAAGAGATCCTTACAAGCATTTTTTTCTGTAGAGATAGGGTCTCACTATGTTGCCCAGGCTGCTCTCAAACTCGTGCCCTCAAGCAATCCTTCTGCACTAGTCTCCTAAAGTGCTCAGATTATAGATATCAGCCACTGCACCCATCCAAGAGGATCTTTTACAGAAGGAGCATTTTAGGATCCTCGTTTTACAAGGGGATATAGATGGAAAGGGCTGGAAAGGTTGCAAGTCTGGCTAAGGTTGGAGAGCCAGGGCCAACATCCAGCCCACTGGGCTGCCTCATGGCCGCTCCACTGCCCCCAGCTGACTTTCCCCTCCAATTTGGCCAACCACATTCTGACCTCCTTGGCTTAACACCTCACTTTGCATCCAAAAATTCTGAATGGCATCACACACTGTGCACACATGACCCGTATTGTGGCCTTATGTTACTTGAAAAGTGGCTTTCCTTTTGTTAAACATATAAGTAAAAGGAAGAAAAAGAGATGAAAGGGGAGCAAGGACGTGAAGAGGGAAAAGGAGAAGAAAAATGGAATTGCTGTATCAAACATAACTTAAAACCTGATCTTCCTCCCTTCCAACATGAATGTGTTCTCCTCATAAGAAATACATTGCAGAGCTAAAGTCCCCTGTCTAGCCTTCTCTCCAGAGTTAATCCCTGTTCTAGATTCAGCCTTCAAATCATTGACATGAATACGTACACATACATGTCACATATTGTGACATTATCATTCTCAGCTTCCTTTTCGCCCTCAACAAAATGCCTTGCAAACCTTTCCTTTTCTTTTTTTTTTTTTCCTTTAGTTGGATTCTCACTCTTTTGCCCAGGCTGGAGTGCACTGGCACGCTCACGGCCACCGCAGCCTCAACCTGCTAGGCTCGGGCGATCCTTCCGCCTCAGCCTTCCAAATAGCTGGAACTACAGGCACGCACCACCATGCCCAGCTAATTTTTTGATTCATTGTGGAGATGAGGTCTTGCCCAGGCTGGTCTCGAACCCATGGGCACAGGCAATCCTCTCACCTTGGCTTCCCAAAGTGCTGGGATTATAGACATGAGACATGCACCTGATCTCAAACCTTATCACGTTAGATAAAACAGATTTAGCTGGCTTGCTCTCAGTGCTGCAGATGACAGTTGTTCAGCCACCTTCTGGTGGAAGGAACACCACTTCACAGCCCCACCTACAATGCGGAGAAATATCACTCATCTTGACTTTTTTGCCCCAGTATATCTTTAGTGTCTCAAGTCCTCTCGATCTGTCATTTCAGCCAAGTGCAATGATCTACTGCCAAGCTGTCCCCAGTGGTTTTCTCAAGTCGTACTGCCACCAACAATGTGCACTTTACTTTTAAATGTATTTAGATACTAGTCACAAAAGCAAGAAGTCATTTATTACACCCTGCAGCATTATTTTAAATGCACCTAGTGGGAGCACTATTTTGATATATGCTCCCAAATAACACTAAAATTACATGAGTGCTTCTGCATAGACCACTACCAAGGCCAGCTGGCCTCACTGTCCCTTTTAAAGACATCAATATACGGAAAGGAAAAGATCAAATTAGAGAGAGGCTCTCCCCAAGACCAAAAGAGGAAGGAACACCAAAAGAAATATGGAAAAGCAAATTAGTTGAGGTTAAAAGACAGATTCAATGGCTCCATCTCTACTAAGAAATGACTGTCCCCTCAAATTGTGTGGGTCACTGAAATCGCACAATAGTTCAGCCAAGGGGTGTTTTTTTTTTAAGCCTATCATTAGATTATCCTCTGGAGAATTATCCTTTGGAGAAAACTGCTTGCAGACAGTTTTTTTTAATTAAAAGGAAACCACATGTTTTCAGAATGTATTTATTATTTCCTTAGAAAGTTCCTCATTCTATGAATTTCTACATAACATTTGCTAAGAAATAATCTCAGAAACATACTACAATCTCATCCACTTTCAGATCCTCAGAAAGTGTATCTGAAAGTGCACTTTCCAGACAGAGGGCAAACGCAGACAAAACAACAGGCTGCACATTTTCTGGACAGTAGATTCGAGAAACAGCTGAGGATCTTCACTGGCTGAGTAGATTATCTGTACACCTTGATTACATGCCGATTCCTAATTATCCATTCCACTGTTCCAATACTGCTTCTGGAATGATCAACTGTACTAGTTTGCCCGGGACTGGCCGGGGTTCCCAGGGCATGGAGCTTTCGGTTTTAAAATCAGGAGGGTCAGGCCAGGCCCGATGGCTCCCGTCTGTCATCCCAGCACTTTGGGAGGCGGAGGTGAGAGGACTGCCTGAGTCCAGGGGTTCGAGAGCAGCCTGGGCAACATGGCAAGACCTCGTCTCTCTAATAAATCAAAAAACTAGTCGGGCATGGTGGCGCACACCTGTGGTTCTACTTGGAAGGCTGAGGCGGAAGGAGCACCTGAGCCCAGCAGGTTGAAGCCAAAGTGGCTGTAGGCGTGCCACTGCACTCTAGCCTGAGTGACAGCGTGAGACTCTGACTCAAAAAAAAAAAAAATCAGGAGGGTCTCAGGCAAAAACACAGGACAAGTTTGGTCACCCTACTGGGAAAATTTCTTGCAAAAACCACCACCTTACCCTCACAGTACACAAATTCCATGCTGATTACTAGTAACACCCTCAGCTGCTTTATACATGACTCCCTCAGGGCCCTCACCACCCAGACAATTGTTTACAGATCTGGTCTCGGTGACAGGCACACAGTAGTTACCCAGTAAATGCTCAGATGCATCAACTGACTGATGGATCAATAGATTCAGCCCTACATATAGTGACACTTAGGAATTGGCAAAGAGAGTTCTACTTTTCCTTTCTTGATGTCTAGGAACAGAGAGGGAAGGGACAAACCATAGGCTGATTTTATGCACATATTTTGCTTCAAGACTTTTTCCAGCACCAGTTGAGTTCCTTCTGTCCCTGAGTCACTGCCCAGCAACAAAGTCCCAGAAGGCCAACCCCAGAGGCTAAAAGGCAGACTCAACTTTTCTCCAAAGTGGTTAGATCTATGTGGCTGGAGCCTTAAAACTTAAAACGACAAAAAGGAACTCAACTCAATACAATGTGTACGTAGAGGAAACTACAAAATGTGCACAAGTAAAATGCTGAGAAAGGAAATGACGTGTTCTTGGAAGAGACATTGGGCTTGGCTGAAGCAAAGGATGATAAGATTTGAGGCAATAGAGGTTTGCGGAGTCCAAAAGCAAAATTCCTTGCACACCCAAACACTGTTGGTAGGCATGAACGCAGTGCGCTCTCTTTAGTGGGCCACTGCATAGTAATTATCCACACTTAAAGCAAATACTCTTCTTGATGTAGCAATTCCCCATCTAGGATTAGTACTTGAAAACGTTCATCCGCACCCTTGAATGAGAATATTCACTGAATCACTGTTCAAACACCAAAATGAAAACAATAGCCAGAAACTGCCCTAAATGTCCATCAATAAGAAACTGATAAGTAATTACGGTCCATATTTTAAGCAAAATGGACATACTATACGGACATCATTTATATGCACACACAAATACGTATGCTTTTTACATTCCTAGAAAATGTCTGGAAAGAGAAAGAAGGGTATTTTTTATTTTATAACTTGCTCTAAATTTTTTTTACCATGATCAACAATTCCTTTAAACAAACTTTTTTAAGTGTCAAATATCATGAGTTTTATCCTATAGACAAAACAGACCCAATACAGGGGTTTTAAGTTAAACAATGGCTAAATAATAAGTACCTACACTATGCTAAATTTTAAAAATCTAAGTTGCAGTGACACATACAGCTTCAAGAGAACTGCTTGGTAGAGTTAAATGGACCAAACTCCAACTCCAGCTCTGCCATTCTCTTGACCTCAGCAAGTTACATAAACTATCTGGGCCCCAATCCCCTCCTTTATCAAATGGATGTAAGAAATAGCACCTACTGTCTAGGCTGAGTACAGAGTAACCTGCAAAGCTTCAATACACAGCAAACAATTAATGGAACCAGTAGCAACAAAGCTGCAGTAGTGATGTGCTACCTCAAAGACCCATTAAGCAGGCTCTAGACCCAGCTCCTGACTCAACACTGTCAATTCCTTTCACTTGTTCTCAAAACTGGTCCTGATTATTAGTTTCTTATTTTTAAAAATGGTCTCTATTGCCTGCTTGTGAGGCTTTAAGAAGATATTCATTGCCAACTAATAGTTCTCTTATTTTTCAATACAGGAGTAAGATAAGCACAGGAATGTCCCGTGATAAGCATCAAAAGATAAGGAGGGCCATGGAAACAAAGGGGAGGAAATGGTTTTTGCTAAATGCCTTGGCCTTACATTCAGCCAAGATGAGGGACCAATGACTTCTCTAAGACCTTAAGCTCTCTGCTTTGCCAGAGCAAACATTGTGGTTTAGAGTATTCCAAGGAATAAAGTTTGTCAACTGGACCAGCTGAGCTAATCAGCCACAGACACTGCAGTTGAAGGACAGCAGTTCATTTCTAAAAGACTCTGGCACTCATTACACAGAGTAACAGCTCCAGAGGGACTGGATTAAAACTAAAGACAAAATGAACTCTCCTGGTCAGGCCGCAGCACTCTGGGGCTCTTCAACTGGGGCCCAGAGCAGTTATGCACTTGCTTTTCTGCCCAAATAACTGGGCCTGACCCTCTCTGCAAGCCTCAAACTCCACAAATAATAACCCTGCTAGGTGTCGTGAGAATCCATCATCAAGCTGTCATTTCTTCTTCAGCCTCTGGTGAAATCTTTAGTATTTCACCGCATCCTCCACTCACTAATGGAGAAACTGGGTTGCCACTAGTTCTGCGTTTGTTGAAAGAACAGCACTGGTCCAGCCCATCCTTTTGTGTGCTCTGTCTACACCTGGCAGCATGCTCCCCGCGGTTATGCAACAGGTAAGTGGCGGCCACTTCCACTAATGGCATCTTTCACAGTATCTACAGACAGCGGAGGACCATGTTTTCTGAAGGAACTAACCTGATCACGAAAAAGAAGCGGGCATGTTTGTGTGGAGGTCGGCCATGGATTTCAGCACTGAGAGGAGGGAGAGTCCAGGCTTCTGGATTGTAGCCCAGTCATGCCAGAAACTTGGGCATGACGGCTGCCCCCTCAAGATCTCTCCGGATAAAAGAACAAGCACTAGATCATCTGAGATCCCTCCAGGCAATAGGCACCCACCTCCCCAGAACATTCTCTCTTGCAAATCCAAAGGGAAAATCCCTAAATAACGACCTCAAATTCACAGTGGCTCAAACCAGGAGTTCTTGTTTCCGTGTTTGGGCGGTGGAAAAAAGAGCCACAGAGACGGCGGTGCAAAGTCTTACACTGGGCACCAGAATCCTGAGCCATGGACACAGTGAAGAGGCATTTCCTCTCTTAGCGGCAACCTCCTCCTCCTACAACGACTAAAATCACACAGGATTCTGCAGTTGGCACGTTTCCGCTTGCCCGTATCTAGGGACCTAGGCAAGTCCAGAAACCCGCCCAATATCACTCCTCAACTTTCCTTTCACCTCCCAGACGTGGGAACCTCAGAGAGCTCGGGCTGGAGAAGTGAATTTGGGGCTGCGGCGAGCCTGGACACTCCAGGCAAGAAAAAAGTCCCAGTGGTCATGAACTTGACTCCGACCAAAAACAACTCCACGGTTCCTGGCGTATTCCTAGGGCAGGGGCCGTCAGCCCGGGGCACTGGGCCCCGCCCCGAGACCGGCCGGGGGGCTTCCCTTGCCGCGCACCCCGACAGCAGGGGCTCGGGGCGAAAAGCGCACAATGCGACCCAAGTGCGTCACGCCCCAGCGATCCCAGGGAGGAAGAGCTGTCCCGGCGGGCTCCCCGCGTCCACCCGACCCCCACCAGGAGAAGGCGCCGACACGGGCCGCCGGTTCCGGG
>NW_007057231.1:287572-289406 GCF_000164805.1 Carlito syrichta | reverse complement strand
GGCCCCGGGGGAGTTGGGCCGACTGGGCCGCGCCCCGCGTGGGACGCCCGGGCTCCACCCGAGAGGCGTCCGCGGGCCTCCTGAAGCTGGGAGGGGTTGCCGCGACCCGGCTCGCTGCCGTCGCTGGGGAAGGACGGCCTTCGCGGCGGGCGGGGCTGGCCCGCGACCCTTCGGCGAGTTTGAGTCTGGCCGCCCCTCCCTGGACGCCGGCGTGAAGGGCCCATCCAGGCTTCGACGGGAGACCTAGGCAGAGGCTGCAGCTTCGGTCAGTCCCACCCGCCGAGGCTGAAGGGTGGCAAGTGAAACACATCCAGGACATCCGAAGTGCAGGGGATAATGGCACACGTGCGTGACGGGCTGTCTGAAGAGCTGCCGTGTGTCACTCTTTCGGTGCGCCCAGCAGAGCCTGTGAGGTGGGTTCTCTTAGGAATCCCCTCCCAGCCCGTGGCGGAGCTAGAAAGCAAATTCGGGCAGAATGACTTCAAGCCTGCTCCCAACTACTGTGCTCTGCTTCCGTAACTACTTTAGACCTTGTAGACGAAAACCAATCTGGCTCCCAAGATCCCTGGAGAAAGCCTGCCTCACGTGTGTGTATCCCCTCTTTTCTCCTTTGGATGATTCTAGGGTTCCACGTCAGGCCAGTGGCAGAAGAGGCTCTGGGCAGCGACCCATGGTGACTGTCACTAGGACCTCTCTGCTTGGGCCTGCATGGCACCCTCAGGGCCAGCAGCTCTCCGGGGGCTGCCCTCTTTATGGGCCTGAGTGTCCAGCGGGACCCTGGCTGGTATTCCAACGCCCTGTGCACCCAGTGTCTGTCTTCCACTGCCATTTGCAAGTCTCCAGAGATCTCCATCACTGGCAGAAAATGCCAGCTCCGCTTCCTCTCCTGGTCACCAGGAAACCCAGCTTTGTCTCCCAGGGACCAAACCACTCTCCTTTCAACTTTGTCCCAACTGCCGTCTCTTCTCTCTCCTTGCCAGTTCCACTGCCAAGGAACCCAGCTAGGAGAAGACACCTCTTTAGGGTCAGGATTACCCAGACCTGCAGGAAACCCAGGTGAGCTGGCCACCTGAGAGGAGGAGGAAGCGGGATGTAGATCTTTCCAACAGCCACAGAAGAAAGTATCAGATAACTTTTTTTTTTTTTTTTTTTTTGAGTTGGAGTCTCACTCTCACCCAGGTTGTGCAGTGTCATGCTCCTAGCCACCGCAGCCTCAACCTGCTGGTTTCCAGCGATCCTTCCCCTCAGCCTCCCAAGTAGCTGGAACTACAGGCGTGTGCCACCACACCCAGCTAATTTGTGATTTACTGTAGAGATGAGGTCTCACCAAGTTGCCCAAGCTGGTCTTGAACCCATGGGCTCAGGCAATCCTCTCACCTCAGCCTCCCAAAGTGCTGGACTTATAGGTGTGACACCGTGCCCAGCCTCTCTCTCTCTTTCTCTTTTTTTTTTTTTTTCCTTCTTTTTTTTAAGTCAGAGTCTCATTCTGTGCCCAGGTTGGAATGCAGCAGCATGCTCACAGCCACCACAGCCTCGACCTGCTGGGATCACGCGATCCTTCTGCCTCAGCCTTCCAAGTAGCTGGAACTACAGGTGATAGCTACCATGCCTGCCTTATCTTTTGATTTGTTGTAGAGACAAGGTCTGACCAAGTTCCTCAGGTGTTCTGGAACCCCTGGGCTCAGGCATTCCTTTCGCCTCTGCCTCCCAAGGTGATGGGAATACAAGCATAATACAAGCCCTACTCAAAATATTTTTTTTAAAGAAAGATATTCTCAATCTTTTTATAATGCTTTTTTTGGGAGTTAGAATTTTTTTTTTTTTTTTTTTTTTT
>NW_007057231.1:255925-287493 GCF_000164805.1 Carlito syrichta | reverse complement strand
CCCGGCCACCGCAGCCTCCACCTGCTGGGCTCCGGCGGTCCTTCTGCCTCAGCCTTCCAAATAGCTGGAACTACAGGTGCGCACTACCATGCCCGGCTAGTTTTTTGATTTATTGTAGAGATGAGGGCTCGCCAAGTTGCCAGGTGGGTCTCGAACCCACGGGCTCAGGCAATTCACTCACCGCAGCCTCCCAAAGCGCAGGATTACAGGCTGAGCCACCGAGCCCAGCTGGGAGTTGGAATTTTTAAATAGTGAATGAGCACATTTAAACTTAGACAAAGCCAGGCGTGGTAGCTCACACTGTAAGCCCAGTACTTTGGAGAGAAATACCAGAGTCCAGGAGGTTGAGACCAACCTAGGCAACACAGTGAGACCTCATCTCTAAAAAAAATTTTTAAATAAAAATAATTAGCCAGGCGTGATGGCGTGCACCTGTTGTTCCAGCTACTTGGAAGACTGAGGTGGAAGGACTGCCTGAGCTCAGCAAGTCGAGGCTGCAGTGGCCGTCAGCAGCATGCCACTGCACTTCAGCCTGGGCGACAGGGTGAGACACCAACTCAAAAAAATTTTTTTGAATAAAAATAAAGATATACCTATATACAAAACAAAACCAAAAATTAAAAACTTACACGTTGTTACTGTATATCACTCTTGTGCATATATTAGAAAATATAAGCAAAAATATTAAGAAATTCCTATAATTCTTCACATTCAGAGTCACTCTTCTTCTGAATCATTTTCCCACGTATAGTCATTAGTGTCCGAGTGGTGAATTACTATACGCTGATAATCAGCATTTCTTAAGTGTATTCCACTACTGTTTTCTTACAAGCTGCTGACGCCTGGATTACAAATTTCGATGGCGGAACTTTCTTGATTTCATCTGAAGGGGCCAGCAGAGGGTGTCCAGACAACAGGCAGCATGTTTCTTTTCCAGATGGTCCTTATATAATTTGTTGGGAGAAACATGGAGATTACAGTTGCCAGTTGCGGAGTCATCCTACCAGGAGTAATTGTTGGGTTTGTGCGTGTGCAGGCAGTGATGCCACACCACATGCCACGACCTGGCCAACTGCGATCGTAAAATGCATCCATGGTGAAACATGTTAGGACTTCAAAGATGTTCCACTGCAGAGAACACTGACTTTTCGCACCCGTGAAATATGAAATTTGTGGAATGTAATTCATCCTTCTCTCCAAGTTTTGCTAAAGAAATGATGGGGGTTTTTAACCTCCATATGAACTCTTTTTTAAAAAAATTGGAGTGTCACTCTGTCACCCAGGCTGGAGTGCTATGGCATGCTCCCAGTCACCACAGCCTCAACCTGCTGGGCTCAGGCGATCCTTCCAGCTCAGCCTTCTAAGTAGCTGGAACTGCAGGTACACGCCACCACGCCCGGCTAATTTTTTGACTTATTATAGAGATGAAGTCTCCCCAAGTTGTCCAGGCTGATCTCAAACCCATGGACTCAGGCAATCCTCTCACCTCGGCCTCCCAAAGTGCTGGGATTACAGAAGCATTTTTTTTTTAATAAACATAACATTAGTAATTTAACCTCAGGGCCTATTAGTAGGTTGTTAATTTTGAAATTGATTTCTATTGGTCCTATAATGTCTTTGCAACTGTCCTGATGGTTTAATATGAAATTCTGATACCTAGTAGATAGAGAGTTTGAAATTCTGATACCTAGTAGATAGAGAGTTTGTTAGGGGTAGAGAGGACTGTGCACAGAAAGCAGCAAACAGCACTGCTGGGTTCCAATACTGGTACTTTTGGTCTGCTTATGAGTCAGTGTTACAAATCCCTGAGAGGGCACATTTTGGGGAACAGCCCTTGCAGGGAAGCCACAATGCCAGCATCTCTATTTTTACATGGTGTATAATAGTGTTTATTTTGTCTAAGTAAATATCTGACAGTAAATATTCAGTTCAACTGGTTCTACGAGGGGACATTACCAAGTCACAAAATCTTTACCTGGGTGGGGGGTGGGGGGGAATGCAGGCATCTGTGTAAATGAGGTAAGAAGCAGCCGATCAAGGTTGAGGTTTTCTGTATTTTCCCACCTGGCCGGAGTTTCTTTATAGTGGTCTTGCTTGAGGCCCAGGTGTTTATGCCACTGATTCTTCAGGCGAGATCAGCAGCAGCAGCAGCATCACATGGGAACTTTTAAAAATGCAAATTATGGCCAGGCAAGGTGGCTCACACCTGTAATCCCAGCACTTTGGAAGGCCGAGGCCAGAGAATTGGTTGAGCCCAGTAGGTCGAGCCTTAGCAATATAATGAGACCTCGTCTCTACAAAAAAAAAAAAAAAAAAAAAATCAAAAAAATGAGCTGGGTGTGGTGGTATGTGCCTGTAATCCTAGCTACTTGGGAGGCTGAGGCAAGAGGATTGCCTGAGCACGAGGGTGAGGCTGTGGTGTGCCATGATGGTGCCACTGAACTGCAGCAGTGGGTGACAGAGTGAGACCCTGACTCGAAAGAGAGAGAGAGAGAGAGAGAGAGAAAGGAAGGAGGGAGGGAGGGAGAGAGAAAGGAAGGAAGGCAGGCAAATTGTCCTGTCCCCACTTCAGACCTATTGAATCAGAAACTGGGTGGAGCCTGGTCTCTGGCTTAGCCCTCTGGTGATTCTGACTCACACTCAAGTTGGAGAAGTACTGTTTTAGCCGGTGTGTGGCAGGGCAGAAATTCACTGTGCACTATACACTTTGCTTCCCCCAAAACTAAATCCAAACCAAGATTGCTGCTGTCACAAAGAAAAGGGAGAAGAAAGCCCAATAGAGGAAATCCCCTTTCCCTGGGCTCATCACCAGCAGGCGACCAGAGACTCCCATCCACCCCCTCACCCCTTCTGCTAGGAGGGAAACATGAGAAGCCAGCAAGACTGTGGGTTTTTACATGTCTGAGTCCGTCTTCAGGCTCAGAATTACGGATGAGAGGTCTTGGGAAAATACTGCTACAGCTGCTACAGAAGGTGCCCATATCAGCTGTGACAGATGCCCTCTGCTGTTGTCAGTAGGCCTCTGTTTAGAAGCACTTCTCTCCTTTTTCTTTTCTTTTTTTTTTTTTGAGATGGAGTCTCACTCTGTTGCCCAGGCTGGAGTGCAGTGGCACACCCTTGGCCACCGCAGCCTCGACCTGCTGGGCTCAGGTGAGCCTTCTGCTTCAGTCTTCCAAGTAGCGGGAACTACAGGCACATGCTACTATGCCCAACTAATTTTTGATTTATTGTAGAGACAAGGTCTCACCAAGTTGCCTGGGCTGGTCGTGAACCCGCGGGCTTAGGCAATCCACTCGCCTCAGCCTTGTAAAGTGCTGGGATGACAGGCTGAGCCACCAAGCCTGGCCTTCTCTTCTTTTTCTAATCTGCACTGGAAAACCACAGCGTTAGGACTGGGTATATAATAAATAAAAGTAGATTCGGATTGCCTATTCCTGAAAGACATGGAATTTTGTTTTGTTTTGTTTGTTTGTTTCTAGAGACAGGGTCTCACTATGTTGCCCAGGCTGGTCTCCAATTCCTGGCCTCAAACGATCATCCCACCTCAGCCTCCCAAAGTGCTGCGTCTGGCCCCGTGGAACTTGTTAAGGTGTTTTCTGACTGCTGCTTCTGTACTGATAGATAAGGTGTTACTTTAACTATAGCTTGCAAAGATGTACAAGCAATTTTTGTGCACCTGTTTTGTGCAAAGCTTCATATTAAGTGATGGATAATGTAAAGGCCAATGAAATATTCTTTATGGCCACATGGAGCTAACTGGTAAAGGCGCACAAACCCTTACAGTGCAACATGGTAACTGCTAAAATGGGGGTAAACACCAGGCACAGAGGCTCATGCCTGTAATTCCAACACTTTGGGAAACCAAGGCTAGAGGATCACTTGAGGCCAGAAGTTCAAGACCAGCCTGGGTAACATAGCGAGACCTTGTCTCTACAAAATTATTTTTTTAATAATTATCCAGAAGGCCAGGTGCAGTGGCTCACACCTGTAATCCCAGCACTTTCGGAGGCCAAGGCAGGTGGATTGCTTGAGCCCAGGAGTTCGAGACTAGCATGGGCAACATAGCAAAACCTTGTCTTTACAAAAAAATCTTTTTAAAAACCCCAAAACAGCTGGGCTCGGTGGCTCAGCCTGTAATCCCGCGCTTTGGGAGGCTGAGGTGAGTGGATTGCCTGAATCCGCGGGTTCGAGACCTGCCTGGGCAACTTGGTGAGACTTCATCTCTACAATAAATAAAAAATTAGCCAGGCATGGTAGTGAGCACCTGTAGTTCCAGCTACTTGGAAGGCTGAGGTGGAAGGATTGCCAGAGCCCAGCAGGTCGAGGCTGCAGTGGCCGGAAGTGGCCACTGCACTCCAGTCTGGGCGACAGAGTGAGACTCCAACTCAAAAAAAAACAAAACCCCAAAACAACAACAAACACATAGCCAGTGGTAGTGGTGCATGCTTTTAGTCCCAGCTACTTGGGAGGCTGAGGTGGAAGGATCCATTGAGCCCAGAAGGTCAAGGCCACCATGAACCATGATCAGGCCACTGCACTCCAGCTTGAGGGACAGAGTGAGACCCTAACTCAAAAATAAATAAATACATAAATAAATAAGATGTACATGCAGAGAGGCAGGAGTCCCAGTCTGTGCTGAGAGTCATGGAAGCTTCAGCAGAGGATAGCCTTTGGGCTGAGACATATAAGATGAGTAGGCCTTTACCAGGCAGAGCACTGAGGGGCAAGAATTCTACAGAAGGAACAGCCTGTGTAAAAGGATGGACGTCTGTGAAAGCTTATACACTCAGGAAACTTCAAAGGGGAGACTGCCCTACAAGATGAAATAGACGATAAGCTTTTAAGAATAAGAATGAAGGCATGTGTCTTCAGCGTGATGCCCAAATCCAGGCACGGCAAGAAAGTTTCCTTAACCAAAACTGCCAAGAAAGGCTTGGAACTGAAACAGAACCTCATGGAAGAGCTTCAGGAACGTGTGGACACCTACAAGTTCACTTTCATCTTCTCTGTGGCCAGCGTGAGGAACAGCAAGCTGCAGGACATCCAGAATGCCTGGAAGCACAGCCAGATGTTCTCTGGCAAAAACAAGGGGATGATGGCGGCCTTGGGTCGGAGCCCAGCAGATGAATACAAAGACAACCTGCACCAGGTCAGCAAGAAGCTGAGGGGCGAGGTGGGCCTTCTTTGCACCACCGCCCAAAGGAGGAAGTGAATGGTCCACGAAATACAGAGCTGGACTATGCCCGCGCTGGAAACAAAGCAGCTTTCACCGTGAGCCTGGACCCAGGGCCCCGGGAGCAGGTCCCCCACTCTGTGGAACCACAGCTGAGGCAGCTGGGCCTGCCCACTGCCCTCATGAGAGGTGTGGTGACCCTGCTGTCCGACTCCGAGGTGTGCAAGGAGGGCGATGTGCCAACCCCAGAGCAGGCCCGCGTCCTGAAGCCCTTTGGGTATGAGATGGCTGAATTCACGGTGACCATCAAATACGTGTGGGATGCACAGTCAGGAAGGTTCCAGCAGATGGGAGACGACTTGCCAGAGAGCAACTCCGAGTCAGCAGAGGAATCAGAGTCTGAGGACGACGACTGACAGAGTCAGGACTAAGGGCCTCCCTGCCCCTTCTTGGTCCCACTGGGGACCGCCGCCCTCCAGAAGGAGCAGCTCTTCATCTGGCTGTAGATGAAGACAAGGGAGGGTGATGGGCACTGACTGTTCTGTAAAAGTCAAACTTTGCAGGTGTCTCCCTGGAGACAACAAAAGACTTTTCTGAGGAAAAAAAAATAAGAATGAAGAGTAAATGAAGAGTAAGCCTTTAAAAAGGGCCTGGTGGCCCAGCCTGCAATCCTAGCACCTGGTGACTCAGCTGGGCCTGGTGGCTCAGCCTGCAATCCCAGCACTTTGGGAGGCCGAGACGAGTGGATTGCCTGAGCCTGCGGGTTCAAGACCAGCCTGGGCAACTTGGCGAGACCTCATCTCTACAATAAATCAAAAATTAGCTGGGCGTGGTAGCACACACCTGGAGTTCCATCGACTTGGAAGGCTGAGATGGAAGATTCACCTGAGCACAGCAGGTCAAGGCTGCAGTGGCTGTGAGTATGCCACTGCACTCCAGCCTGGGAAACAGAGTGAGACTCCGACTCAGAAAAAAAAAAAAAAAGGACATCCTCATGGCAGAGGATGAACTAGATTTCAGAAACTACTGGTAAGGGCTTTCAGTAATCCAGGTGAGGGATGGTGTGGGCATGACTAAGGTGCTCACCTGTTCATTTACATGTAATTGTTGACTACTGCTATATGCTAGACATTGTTCTAGGTGCCAAGGTTTAAAAGGTGGGCAGGACAGATACTGTCTCTGCCTTCATAGACCTTGCACTCTTGGGCGAAAGTCAGAACTTAAATAAATACATAAATAATTACACTTGTGTCACATGTTTCACAGAGGAGAGGTACAGTTCCAACAGTTGATAGCCATAGTTATGACCTTATCTGTGGGTGTCAAAGAAGGTTTCTCTGAAGAAGTGGGTTCTAAGACTGGGCAGGTGCAACTGAGTCCAGTGTGCAGGCTCATACCTGTCATTCTAGCACTTCAGGAGGACGAGGTGAGAAGATTGCCTGAGTCCAGGGGTTCAAGATCAGCCTGGGTAACTTGGCGAGACCTCGCCTCTACAATAAATCAAAAAATTAGCAGGGCGTGGTGGTGCACGCCTGTAGTTCCAGCTATTTGGAAGACTGAGGCAGAAGGATCACCTGAGCCCAGAAGGTCGAGTTTGCACTACAACCTGGGTGACAGAGTGAGACTCCAACATTAAAAAAAAAAAAGAGGCCATTGCTTTGTTAAACTCTGCTGTCTCCACAAGGCTCTTTGAGCTACGGCCACCAAGTTTCCTTAGCTTTGGCCCCCTCCTCTGCCTTGGGGAGGTGAATCAATCTCTCTCTCTCTCTCTGTCTCTCTCTCTCTGTCTCTCTCTCTCTCTCTCTCTCTCTCTCTCAAATTTGCTTTCTAAATAAACTTGGCTTGAAAACTTTGCTGGCTGCTCTAAAATTCGTTTTAGAGACCGGGTATGGTGGCTCATACCTAAAAAGAGAGAGAGAGATGCAACTGAGCTATCAAATGGCAGTCATGACAGAGTGTACTTTTGATTCCAGATACCTGAATACACTTTCCCAGCCTCTGGATGTGGGCTTTGGCTTTGTCATTTGCTATGAGCAATGAAATGTGCATGGAACTGATTCGCACCATGGTTGAACAGAGGCTTTGAAAGTTATTCCTCAAACCAAGTGACCAGACAGACTACCTGTACAATGATCACTTGTATACCTAATCCTGAATTTAAAATAAAATAATTTTTTTTTTAGTTTGAGTCTCACTCTGTCTCCCAGGCTGGAGTGCAGTGGCACGCTCACGGCCACCACAGACATGACCTGCTGGGGTCAGGCAATCCTTTCACCTTAGCCTTCCAAGTAGCTGGAACTACAGGCATGCATCACCACGCCCAGCAAATTTTTTAGTTTATTGTACTGATGAGGTCTCACCAAGTTGCCCAGGCTGGTCTCAAACTCCTAGCCTCAAGCAATCCTCTCGCCTCCACCCCCCAAAGTGCTGGGATTACAGGCGTGAGCCACTGTACCCAGCTGATTCCATCTTTATAACATTCTGGAAACAAAAATATTGGGAGTTCACTACAAAGGAATATGCGGATATTGGGGAGGGAAAAGAATTGTTCTATATCCTGATTGTGATGGTTACATGACTGAGTTTCTAAAAATCTTTGAACTATGGCTAAAAGGGTAAATCTCACTGTATGTAAAGTAGACCTCAATAAACCTGAGCAAAACTGGAAATAAATGAGAAAGGAGGGTTGTTGTGGAGAGATACATACTGAAATATTTGTAATAAAGCATATCATCTGAGATTTGCTTTGAAATAATTGGGGAAGGTATTGGTATGGGCATCTAGATGGAACAATGTTGGCCTCAAATGGGTACTAGTTGAATGTGGGTGGCAGTCACATTAGTCTCTCCACTTTGTTTCAAAACCCTGGCAGGGTGTGGCGGCTCATGCCTGTATTCCCAGTACTTTGGGAGGTGAGACGAGAGGATTGCCCGAGCCCAGGTTCAAGACCAGCCTGGGTAACTTGGTGAGACCTCGTCTCTACAATAAGTCAAAAAAATTAGCCAGGTGTTGGGGCGCACATCTGTAGTCCCAGCCCAGCAGGTCAAGGCTGCGGTGGCCATGATTGTGTCACTGCACTCCAACCTGGGCAACAGAGTGAGACTCTGACTCAAAAGAATAAAACACACACACACACACAAAGAAGCCAAGGGCTTCATGAAGTAGGCTGTCCCCACAAGCACCCACGTAACCCAGAGCAGCAGATGTGCAAGACAGTGGGTGGGGAGGGCTTGGCCTTTTGCACCATGCCATTCAGAAAGCAGCTCTGGTCCAACCTTGGTTGTCACCTTCCCCTGCATTCCAGAGAGCATGGGACTGGCCATGGGAGGCTGCCCCGGTCTGAGGGAGCAAATAGCTAACAGCGTCTCCGAGAGGGCATCCACCCCCCTCTTTTCGTGGGAAGGTCCTTAGACCCAGCGAGGCATTTGGCAAACAAGCGAATCATCAGCAGCCTGGGTGGGGTCCAGGTGGTGCCGTGCCCCAGACTTTCTGGAGCCAGGAAGCTAGAAAGGTCAGGGACTGGCCGGTGCCACGCTTCACAGCCCAGGAGGCCTCTTGGGGTTGCGTTTCAAGGGAGTGGGCACATCAGAAAGGACCCGTCTACCTACTGGAACGCACATCACAATGGCCTGCGAGCTCTGGCTTCCTCACTCTGCCTTGTCTTCAGCCCCTCTAAGCCCAAGAATCATCCCGGGAAAAGGAGGTGGCATTGAAGGAGTGAGGGAGGAGGGAGGAGGCCAGTTGGGGTAAAGTGTCAGCAAGGGGTAGGTGACATTCACGTGGCCGAAAAAGACAACGCGTAGATTGGGGGTGAGCTTGAAGACAGGTTATGGGACACGCCTTTGGGATAGGAGAGTCTTCAGCAAGTTTGTGCCTAAAGGAGCTTGAGTAGAAACATTTAAATGCTAAAAAAAAAAAAAAAGTAGTCTGAGTGTGGTGGCTCAAGCCTGTAATCCCAGTACTTTGGGAGGCCAAGGCGAGAAGATCGCCTGAGTCCAGGGATTCGAGACCCGCCTGGGCAACTTGGTGAGACCTTGTATCTACAATAAGTCAAAAAATAAGCCGGGTGTGGTGGTGCATACCTGTAGTTCCAGTTACTTGGAAGGTTGAGGCGGAAGGATCGCTTGAGCCCAGCAGGTTGAGGCTGCTTTGGCCATGAGCCTGCCACGGCGCTCTAGCCTGGGCAACAGAGTGAGACTCCAACTCAAAAAAAGAAAATTCAAGAGCTTTCATTTTGCCCAGAGAAAAGGGATGGCATGGAGTAGCCATATATTATTTAGTCTGTCTCCTTTTCAGAGACCTCTGGTCCTTCTTATTTGAGGGAGACTGCCACCTCTCACCTTCCCCACCCCCACTTCCATTCAGATGGCTACCATAGCAACAGCCATGGTAACACTGTGGCCTGACTCTGGCTAGCATTCTTTGGTCCAGGGGTGGGTCTTGACCCAAGCTGGCTAGCCGGAATGCATCTGGGAATTTGGAATCAGAATTGAGCTCTTCCAGTTCCGTCTGTTTGCCTGATGAAACGGAGCTATAAAGCTGGGCACTACTGGTGGCTTGTTCCACCAGATGAATGGAAGGGCAGGCAAAACTGGTTAACAGTGCCAGAGAAAAATGATGCAGTCCCAAAGAGGTATATATGGAGAGAGTCCAGAAGAGGGTCCCCGGCTCCAGCCATGCTAGGGATTGGCCGCACACAAAGGTTCCCAATAACCTAGGATCTTTGCAGTAAAGTCAGATTTTTGTTTAAGCTCATGGGAGTTGGGTTTCTGTGACTTAAAACCAAGTGTCCTGACAGAACTCTATGCTAAGAAAAAAGAGAATGTGGGCCAGGAGTTGTGGCTCATGCCCATAATCCTAGAACTTTGGAAGACTGAGGAGGAAAGGTGGCTTGAGCCCAGGAGTTCAAGACCAGCCTGAGCAACATGACAAGACCCAAATTCTGCAAAAAAAACAAAAACAAAATAAAGCAAAAAAATTAGCAGGACGTGATGGCGTCTACCTGAAATCTCAGCTACTCCAGAGGCTTAGGAGGGAGGATAGCTTGAACCCAGGAGTTCAAGCCTGCACTGCATTGCATGTTGCTGTGATCATGCCGTTGTACTCCAGCCTGGGTAACAGAGTGAGGTCCCTACTAAAAAAAAAGAGAAAGAGAGAGCATGTGGAGAGTATATACACATTTTGAGGATGAGATGCTATAAAACAGTTCCTACTTCTGAAAGAAGTGGGAGAAAATACTGTCTACTGAAAATCCGAGATGCAAGGCTAAGGTCGGAGCCTTGAAGACAGTGGAAAAGAGTGTTTGACCAGTGAGATCATCCTTTACTGAATTCTCTAATCATTACAGCAGTTAGAGGTAAGGATCTGAAATGCAGTGTATCAGGTAAGGATGGTTGTTACCAGGAAAGTTCCAGACTAGCCATCAAGAAGAAACAAAGATCTTTTTTACTCTTTCTCATTAACAACGCAGCCTGGGGGGAAAATACTGCAGGAGCTAGGGGACACTTGATTCTCCTCTGAAGTGTGGACATTGGAAGAAATTTCATCCTAGAAATATCTGTCAGTTCTCAAAACAGACCGCAAGGATTTAGATTTCTTATCACATGAAAAGCTACTAGTGTTATTTGAGGACAAGCATTTCAAATGAAGCTTAAACAGGATTAGTGACATTTTAAGAAAATAACTCAGTCATCTCCTTGTAAACATCAACTAACTACAAACGAATCATAGATTTTCAGAGTGTCCATCTCTCCAGCCAATTGGGAGCAGGAAGTGGGTGGGACCCCCACTGTCTGTGAGTCACCCTCTCTCTCCTTGCCTTTCTGGGTTCTCTACTAGAAGATGAGCTCAACCAGATGAATTCCCACTCTCAAGAACCTGCTGAAACCCCAGGGCCGGTCTGAGCTTGTTAGGCCCTCGGTAGACTCATAGCCTTAGTTCTCCCAAGGGGATCAGACCCTTTGCATGATCAGGGTGTCTACAATTTTGCCATTTCAAGAATGCTATGTTGACGGGATCACACAGAATATAACCTTTAGGAATTGGTTTTTTCCCTAAGCATAATTCTCTGGAGATTTATTCATGTCATTGCATACATCAATAGTTCTTCCTGGTTTTTTTGAGTTTCACTCCATCGCCCAGGCTGGAGGGCAGTGGCACAATGAGGGCTCACTACGGCCTCGACCTCCTGGACTCAAGAGATCCTTCTGCCTTAGCTTCCCGAGTAGCTGGGACTACAGGCTCGGGGTGCCACCATGCCCAGCGAATTTTTAAAATTTTTCTTTTTTTGTAGAAATGAGGTCTCTCCATGTTGCCCCGACTTGTCTGGAACCCTTGGGCTCAAGCAATCCTCCTGCCTCAGCTTCCCAAATTGCTAGGATTACAAATATGAGCCACCACGTCTAGCCTTGTTTGTTAAGTAGCATTCCATAATATAACTTCATCAGTTTGTTTAACCACTGACCCACTGAAAGACATCTAAGGTATTTTCCAGACTTTAGCTATTATAAATAAAGATGATATCAACATGCATTACAGGCTTTTGTGTAAATGTAAATTGTCACTTCTCTAGGTTAAATGCTCAGGTATGAAATTGCTGGGTCTTATAATTATCGTTTAGTGTTTTCACATCACTGCCAAATTGTTTTCTAGGGTGACTAATTCATTTACATCCCCACCAGTGATGTATGAGAGAACCGGTTTCTCCATATTTTTACTGGCTTTTGGTGCTGGTTTTTTTTGTTTGTTTTTTGTAGAGACAAGGTCTCACTATGTTGCCTAGGTTGGTCTCAAACTCCTGGTCTCAAGTGAACCTCCAGCCCCACCCTCCCAAAGCACTGGGGTCCCATGCCCAGCCTGGTGTTTTCACTATTTTTCATTGTAGCCATTCTGGTAGTTGTGTAGTCATGTCATGTGGGCTTTTTTGTTGTCGGTGGTGGTGGTGGTTTTATTTTGAGTTGGAGTCTCACTCTGCTGCCCAGGCTGAAGTGTAGTGGCATACTCACGGTCACCGCAGCCTCGACCTGCTGGGCTCAGGTGATCCTGCCACCTCAAAGTAGCTGGAACTACAGGAGCGCTGTCACGCCCGGCTAATTTTTTTGATTTTGATTTATTGTAGAGATGAAGTCTCGCCAAGTTACCCAGACTGGTCTCCAACCCGTAGGCTCAGGCAATCCTCTCACCTCAACCTCCCAAAGTGCTGGGATTATAGGCGCGTGCCACCACGCCCGGCACCATGTGGTTTTAATGCACATTTCCCCAATGGCTAATGATGTTAAATACCTCTTCATGTGCGCTTATTAGCCTTTTGAACATCACCTCTGGTGAAATGTCTCTTCATATCTTCTGCTCATGATCTAATTGGATTGTTTTATTTTAAGAAAAGACTTTCTCTTCATTTATTCCTTTTGTAATACTCTTTTCTTTATGTGGATATGAGTTTCTGACCTACATAATTTTCCTTCTCTCTGAAGAACCCTTTTTTTAACTTTTAAATTTTTTATTTTAATGATGGGGTACAACTCGGGGTTAGGTATACAAAAGCTCATTATGCGGGTACCCTTGTTGATGAGGTGTGTCCTCTCCCCCAGAACTTTTAAGTATTTCTTGCAAGGCAGGTACAGTGGTGACCAATACCCTCCATTTTTATATGTCCGAGAAAGACTATTTCTTCTTCACTTTTGAAGGATAATTTTGCTAGATACAGAATTCTAAGTTGGCATCTTTTTCTTTCAACACTTTAAGTATTTTCTCTTCTTGCTTGCATGGTTTCTGAAGAGATTGACGTAATTCTTACCTTAATTCCTCTACAGGTAATGTTACTGTTGCGTTTTGTGAGTTTTTTTTTTTTTTTTTTTTGAGTTGGAGTCTCACTCTGTCGCCCAGACTGGAGTGCAGTGGCCGCTCCCGGCCACCGCAGCCTCGATCTGCTGGGCTCCGGCGATCCTTCCGCCTCAGCCTTCCAAGTAGCTGGAACTACAGGCGCGCACTACCATGCCCGGCTCATTGTTGATTTATTGTAGAGATGAGGTCTCGGCAAGTTGCCCGGGCAGGTCTCAAACCCGCGGGCTCAGGCAATCCACTCACCTCAGTCTCCCAAAGCGCGGGATTATAGACTGAGCCACCGAGCCCGGCTTTGTGAGTTCTTTATAGAGACTAGAGACTAATCCTTTGCCAGATACATGGTTTGCAAGTATTTTCTCCCACTCTATAGCTTATCTTTGCATTATCTTAACAGGATCTTTTAAAAGTAAAAATTGTTAATTTTGACGAAGTCCAGTGTATCAATTTTTCCTTTATGACTCATGTTTTTGGTATCAAAATTAAGAACTTTTTGCCTACTCCTAGATCTAGAAGATTCTCTCCCACTTAAAGAACCTGAATTCCAGCCAGTCAGGAAGTGGATGGGGCCCTTGTTGTGTCTCAGCCACTCTTCTTGCCCTCCTGGGTTCTTTAAGGGTCTCGACTAGAAGATGAAGTCGACCATGTGAGACTTAGGTTAAGGTTCATAGATCTTGGCCTACAGATGCCCCATTGTTCCAGCATCATTTGTTGAAAGATTATCCTTCCTGCATTGAGTTGCTTTTGCAACTTTGTCAGAAATCCGGTGGACATTCGTGTGGGTGTTTCTGGGTTCCCGACTTTATCCATTGACCTGTGTATCTGTGTCTCTACGAGTCTTGATTACTGCAGCAACAGTAAGTCTTAAAGCCAGGTTGATTGATTCGTCCCATTCAATTCCTTTTTAAAATTGTTTTTAGGTCACTGCTTTGTTAAACTCTGGTCAGGCCACATGGTTCTTTGAGACAGTCGCCATGTTCTCCTAGCTTTGCCCCCCTCCCCTACCTTGCGGAGGTGAATCCTCTCTCTCTCTGTCTGATTTACTTTCTAAATAAACTATTTCCCAATCTAAAAAAAATTGGTTTTAGTTATTATAGTTCCTCTGCCTTTCCACATACATTTTAGAATAATCTCATCAACATCTATAAAATTTTTCCTGAGATGCTGACAGAAATTTCATTAAACATGCATATCAGTTTGAGAAGAACTAACATCTTTACTATGTTGAGACTTCCAATCCATGAGTACAATATGTCTCTTCATTAATTTAGATCTTGATTTCTTTCATTAACCTTGTGTTCTTTTCACCATTTAAATATTGTACATTTTGTTAGATTAAATTGTATTTTCTGAGTAATTGTAAGTGGTATACTTTTAATGATATACTTTTAATAATTGTAAGTGGTATACTTTTAATGATATACTTTTACATGTTCATTTCTAGTACACATACAATTGACTTTTGCATTTTATTTTGTATTTTGTGATCTTCTTGAACTCACTTATGATTTCTAAGAGTTTGTAGAATCCTTGGAATTTTCTTAGTAGATAATCATGAGTGGTGACAGAAGACATTGTCATCATATTCCTGAGCTTAGGTGGAAAGCATTGTCTTATCATTAAGTAGATCAACTGTAAAATTTTTTTGTGGATGCTCTTTATCAAGCTGAGGAAGCTTCCTTCTACTCCTATTTTCTGAAAGTTTTTATCATGAATGGGTGTTAAATTTTGTAAAATGCTTTTTCTGTATTGAATGATATAATACCATTAATTTTACTTTAACCTGTTAGTATGATAGGTTACATTGATTTGTTTTTAAATACTAAACAGCCTTGCATCCCTGGGATAAAATTCACTTGATCATAATATATAGTTATTACATATTCTGACAAATCATATATGCTAATATTGTGTTAAGGATTTTTGTGCCTACATTCATGAGGGATATTGGTCTATAGTTTTGTTTTTTTTCTTGTTTTTGGTATCTTTGTCTGGCTTTGATATCAGGATAATACTAGTTTTTTGTTTTGTTTTGTTTTGTTTGTTTGTTTGTTTTTGAGTTTAGTCTCACTCTGTCGCCCAGACTGGAGTGCAGTGGCCGCTCCCAGTCACTGCAGCCTCTACCTACTGGGCTCCAGCGATCCTTCCGCCTTGGCCTTCCAAGTAGCTGGAACTATAGGCGCGGGCTACCACGCCCAGTTGATTTTTGATTTATTGTAGAGATGAGGTCTCGCTGCCCAGGCGGGTCTCAAACCCGCGGGCTCAGGCAATCCACTCACCTCAGCCTCCCAAAGGCACAGGATTACAGGCTGAGCCACTGAGTCCGGCTAATACTAGTTTTATAAAATTAATTTTATGTGTTCATTGAGTGTTCCTCCTGTTTTCTGAAAGAGAATATAAGGAATTGCTGTTAATTCCTCTTCAAATATCTGGTAGAATTCAATTTCCTTTGTATAGGAGTATTCAAATTATTTTATTTTGAGTAGGGGGTCTCACTCTGTTGCCCTGGCTGAAGTGCAGTGGCACAATTATGGCTCACTGCAGCCTCAACATCATGGGCTCATGTGTTCCTTCTGCCTCAGCCTCCCAATAGCTAGGACTACGGTGTGCGCCACCATACATGGCTAATGTTTTGACTTTTTGGTTTTTGTTTTTTGGTTTTTTTTTTGTAGAGACGAGTTCTCACTATTTTGTGTAGGCTGGTCTCAAACTCCTGGGCTCAAACTATCCTTCTGGCTAGGCCTCCCAAAGTGCTGAGATTATGGTGTGAGCCACCACACCTAGCCCAGGTTACCTATTTTGCATTGAGTGGAATTGTAGTTATTTAGTTTCTTTTAATTGTCCAATAAAGAGCAATGATTACACTCTTTATATGTTATTTTTATTTTATTTTATTTTATTTTATTTTATTTTATTTTATTTTATTTTATTTTATTTTAGAGTCAGAGTCTCAGTCTGTCAACCAGGCTGGAATGCAATGGCACACTCACTGCCACTGCAGCCTCGACTTGCTGGGCTTAGGTGATCCTTCTGCCTCAGCCTTCCAAGCAGATGGAACCACAGGCGTGCGCTACCATACCCAGCTGATTTTTTTTATTTTTTTTATTTTTTATTTTTATTTTTTGAGTTGGAGTCTCACTCTGTCGCCCAGACTGGAGTGCAGTGGCCGCTCCCGGCCACCGCAGCCTCGACCTGCTGGGCTCTGGCAATCCTTCCGCCTCAGCCTTCCAAGTAGCCAGAATTACAGGCACGCGCTACCACGCCCAGCTGATTTTTTGATTTATTGTAGAGATGAGGTCTCGCTGCCCAGGCGGGTCTCGAACCCGCGGGCTCAGGCAATCCACTCACCTCAGCCTCCCAAAGGCGCAGGATTACAGGCTGAGCCCGGCTTGATTTTATTATTTTATTTTTGAGTCGGAGTCTCACTCTATCGCCCAGGCTGTAGTGCAGCAGCACACTCAAGGCCACCCCAGCGTCCTGCTAAGCTCCGGTGATCCTTCAGCCTCAGCCTTCCAAGCAACCACAGCCGCACTAGCCCACATGGCTAATTTTTGACTTATTGTAGAGATGAGGACTCGCCAAGTTGCCCGGGCTGTTCTCGAACCCACGGGCTCAAGCAACCCACTTGCATCGGCCTCCCAAAGTGCTGGGATTACAGCCTGAGCCACCAAGCCTTGCCAGTATTTTAAAATTTATCGTAGACATAAGGTCTCGCCAAGTGGCCCAGGGTGGTCTCAAACCACTGAACTCAGGCAATCTTCTCGTGTCCACCTCCCAAAGTGCTGGGATTACAGATGTGAGCCACCATGGCTGGTGCTCTTTAGATGTTAGAAGAGGAAGTTCTATATGATGTGTTCTCCCCCCACCCACCAGATGATCCACTTGGGCATATGTGATATATGGTTAACAGAAAAGTTCAAGGAACATGCATATATATATGGCATGTTGCCATTTATACTAAAGAAAGAAGAATAAAAAGAATATTTTTGCCAACAAAAATTTCTGAATGTGTAAAAAGGAAGCTAATGATACTACCAGATAACTGTGCAGGATGAGAGGTAAAAACCGGAAGATGGGGTAAGAAAGATGTATACCTTAAAAAGGAAAAAAGAAAGGTGCATACCTTTTCACAATCTTTAAAGTTTGAAGCATATTTATTTAGAAAAAGAGGAGGGAATGAGAGGTAAGAACATGGAAATAAAGCATAACAATTCTTTGTAGGCCAGGCTTGGTGGCTCAGCCTGTAATTCCAGCACTTTGGGAGACCAAGCTAGAGGATTGCCTGAATCTGGGGTTTCGAGACCAGCCAGGGCAACATGGTGAGACCTCGTTTCTACAATAAAAAAAAAAACCAGCCAGGCATGTTGGCGTGTGTCTGTAGTTCCAGCAACTTGGAAGGCAGAGGCGGAAGGATCACCTGAGCCCAGCAGGTCAAGACTGCGGTGGCTATGAGCGTGCCAGTGCACTCCAGCCTGGGCAACAAGAGACTCCGACTCAAAAAAACCCCACAATTCTTTGTAGCTTTACTATGAAGTTTTGTTGGAACTATAAAACTTTGAAGGACTCACCAAGAAATGGTAGCCAAAGGTGATGGGGTCAAGATGGGATTTTTTTAAGACAGAAAATATTCCAGCACATTCTTAGGTCGATGAGAGATGATCCAGACATTTAGACTGTTTCTTGCCTTTTGCTGCATGACTATACCTTTTAAGTACCTCCGTTATATATCTCTATTTATCTGCTTATGTTTCTTTCTCCATCAGATAAAAAGTTCCTTGAAAGCCAGGGCCATCACTCTTCATCTCTGAATCTCCCCATCCCTATCCTGGCACTGACACAAAGACGGTGCTCAGCACGTGTTTGTTGAATGAGGGTGTCCAGGACTCTTCCCATGACTGTCACCATCTGAATGAATCTAGTACTCCTCAGCACCTAGTTCAGGCTTCCAGCTCATCCTTGCTGCAAGGCTAACTTGGGTTGGAATCCTTGGGGAAAACTCCCAGAAGCAGTACAACTTAAACCAGGCAAGCTGGGAGCAGTGGCTCAAGCCTGTAATCCCAGCACTTTGGGAGGCGGAGGCGAGAGGATTGCCTGAGACCAGCCTCTGCAACTTGGCAAAACCTCTCTACAATAAAAATTTTTTTAAAAATTGGCCGGGCATGGAGGCACATGCCTGTGGTTCCAGCTACTTGGAAGGCTGAGGCGGGAGGATCACTTGAGCCCAGCAGGTGGAGGCTGGGGTGACTGTGAACATGCCACTGCACTCCAGCCTGGGCGAGAGAGTGAGACTCCAACTCAAAAACAAAGGCAAAAACAAAAACCAGGCAGATGGAGAAGAGAAAGGAAGGCACTGCTACTGCAAAAACCACACGGGCAATCAGAGGCACTGGGGTAATGATGATGAGGACAGCTAACATTTATTGAAAGTCTACTATGTGCCAAGAATGTTTAACTCTTTTCATGTATCAGTTCACTAATTTTTGACAAGAATTCGATAAGAAAGCTATTATCTTCACTTTACAGATGGAGAAACTAGAACAGAGAGAGGAATAAGTTGCCCACGGTCACATAATTAAGAAACAAAAATAGACTGCCCTGATATAGACACTTGATCTGATTTTTTTTTTTTAAAAAAACACCACAAAACAGAGGTTTATTCCTGTGTTTTTTCTATTCTCCCTTTCTTACCTACCAACCAATCTTTTTTTTTTTCTCCAGAGACAGGGTCTCACTTTGTCACTCAGGCTGGAGTGCAGTGGCCCATAGTTCACTGCAGCCTCTATGTCCTGGTCTCAAGCGATCCTCCGGCCTCAGCCTCCCAAATAACTAGGACTACAGGCAGACACCACCATGTCCATCTTTTTTTTTGGTAGCGGTGGAGTCTCATAATGTTGCCCAGGCTGGTCTTGAATCCCTAGCCTCAAGTGGTCCTCTCACCTTGGCCTCCCAGAAGTGCTAAGATTACAGGCATGAGCCACCATGCCCAGCCCAAATCTTTAATAAATATATGTCAGATGTTATTTTCCACAACTCTGCAAAAATATCCCCAAGGGGTGAGAAATCCATTGTAATCCTTGCTCCTGGATATGATTATAGAAATAATGCCAAGGAATTTTCCTAGCTTCAGTTCTGTGATTTAACTTCCTTTCCCAAACACACATGGCATGCTTTAAAATTAGTTTCTTCCTTACAAGTTGTGGTAAGGAATTTAGTTTTTTGTGTCTAAAGTGATATTTTTTTCTTCGTGTTTCCTTGACAGCTTACTGAAATACACAAACCCATTTCCTCCCATTCTATTTCTCTTCCTTTCTGTATTTCTACTGCCCTTTGCTCCCCCAAACACTCGAAAAGCATAATTACCAGTGAGTTAGGGGTAAATTTACCTAAGCTGACTACTTTTAGGATTATGCTACCTTAACACTATTGAAGAACACAGATCTGCGTGTCTGACAGACTGCCTTTAGGGTCCTGTTATGGGTTGAATGGTGCCCCCCAAAATTCATGTGGTGAAATCCTAACCCCAAGTACCTCAGAATTTGACTATCTTGAGAGACAGGGTCTCTAAAGAGGTAAGTTAAAATGAGGTCATTAGGCTGGGCACCGATCCAATGACTGATGCCCACAGGAGGAGATTAGGACACAGAGAGGAAGGACCATGAAAGGAAAGGCAGAGCAGATGGCTATCTACAAGCCAAAGAGAGTGCCTCAGATGAAATCAGTCCTGCTGACATCTTGACCTCGGGCTTCTGACCTACAAAATTATGAGAAAATAAATTTCTGTTGCTTAACCCATCCAGTTTGTGGTATGTTGTTATGGCAGCCCTAGCAAACGAATGTAGGCCCTGGTTCAGTGCCCATCTCTTTCAACATGTCAAACAGCCTCCAAACCTGTGTACCCACCAGCCTACTGGACACCTCCACTTGCAAACCTCATCGACACTTCACAGTAGACATGCCTCTGCTCTCCCATCTCACTGCCGGCACTCTTGTGACCAGCCAGAAATCTCGTTCATTTGGAATGCTGCACTCTTCCCCCATTCCCACTTCTTATTAGTTATAAAGTTCTGTCCAAGCCACCTCTTAAGTGCAGTGGCATGATCACAGCCACCGCAGCCTCAACCTGCTGGGTTTAGGCAATCCTTCCACCTCAGCCTTCCAAGTAGCTGGAACTACAGGTGCACGCTACCATGCCTGGCTTATTTTTTTGATTTATTGTAGAGACGAGGTCTCGCCAAGTTGCCTAGGCTGGTCTAGAACCCCCGGACTCTGGCAATCCTCTCACCTCCGTCTCCCAAAGTGCTGGGATTACAGGCTAAGCCACCCTGCCTGGCCTTTTTTTTTTTTTGAGTCGTAGTCTCACTCTGTTACCCAGGCTGGGGTGCAGTGGCACACCCTTGGCCACCGCAGCCTTGACCTACTGGGCTCAGGCGATCCTTCTGCCTCAGTCTTCCAGGTAGGTGGAACTACAGGCATGCACCACCACACCCAGCTAATTTTTCTTGATTTATTGTAGAGACGAGAGTCTCACCAAGTTGCCCAGGCTGGTCTTAAAACCGTGGGATCGGGTAATCCTCTCACCTCCACCTCCCAAAATGCTGGGATTACAGGTGTGAGCCACAAAGCCTAGCCAAATCTTTATTTCTGAACTTTTTTGCTCTGAAAAATTTCAGAACCATATTGTGCAGCCATAAAGACAGACAAATATATGGACTTCGCAGCAACTTGGATGGATTTGGAGTCAATCATACTCAGTGATCTACAACAGAAATAGAGTACCATATGTTCTCACTCATAAGCAGACCTTGAACAATTATCATAATACTATAAGAAAGCGTTTGGAAGTAATGGGAAACTGTCAGGGGAGGGAGGGTTGGGGGAAACTGCTAGTGGAGAGAGGGGCATACCTCATCAACAAGAGTACCTGCATAATCAATGTCTGTATACCTAACCCTGAATTGTACCCTACATCTTTATAATAAAAATAATAATAATAAAAAATAAATAATTAAAAAAATTTCAGAACCAAAGAAAAGTTGAAAGAATAATACAATGAACACCCCATACAAGGGGGACCTAAATTAAAAAAACCAGAATTATCTTTTTGAGGGTGGGGGCCCTTTTTAGTAGTATATTCAGAATTTGTTCCTCTGGATCAAATGGTCAACAAAAGTTTTTATCTGAAAGTTTTGAGAATGTTGTGTCACAATTTATGGAAGAAATGTCCTGAAGTTGGGACAAACAGGTGATTGGTTCTTCCGCCATGACAACATACCTGCTCATGTCATATTGAGTAGAAAGCAGTTTCTGACCAAACGGAAAGACCCTTATGCCCCACCTTTCCTAGTCACCTAATCTCTGCCCCCTCCCGACTTTTTTTTTTGTTTCCCCAGATGAAAAATGTCTTCCAAGGGAAACATGTTGATGTACAAGAGATAAAACCAAAAATGTCGAAGCACTAAAAGGCATCAAAACTGACAAGTTCAAAAACTGTTTTGAGCAGTGTCTCAATAGGTGTATTGCATCAAACAGTGTTTTGAAGGTGAAGTTTAAACATGTAAGAATAAATACACAATTTTTAATGAATAAATTCCAGTGTTTTTGGATCCCCCCCCCCTGTATATCCTTCACAAAATTCACAATTTGCCAATATTTTTTCTATCTGCTTTCACATTCTTTTTTTATTTTTTGAGTTGGAATCTCACTCTTACTGCCCAGGCTGGAGTGCAGTGGCATGCTCACAGCCACCACAGCCTCGACCCACTGGGTTCAGGTGATCCTTCTGCCTCAGCCTTCCAAGTAGCTGGAACTACAGATGCACACCACCACACCCGGCTAGTATTTGTGATTTATTGCACAGATGAGGTCTCACCAAATTGCCCGGGCTGGTCTCGAACCTCCGGGCTCAGGTAATCCTCTCACCTCGGCCCTCAAAGTACTGGAATTACAGGCTGAGCCACCGGCCACATTCTCTTTCTACATCCAAATATACGTGTCACTCCTAGCTGTTTGAAAGTAAATTGCATACATCGTGACATTTCTCCTTTAAATACTTCTGCATGCATCGCCTAAGAACAAGGGTTTTCTACTACATAGCTTCAATATCATTATCGCACCTAAAAATTAACATTATTTTGAGCTGGGCTCGGTGGCTCAGCCTATAATCCCACGCCTTTGGGAGGCTGAGGTAAGTGGATTGCCTGAGTCCGCGGGTTCGAGACCCGCCTGGGCAACTTGACGAGACCTCATCTTTACAATAAATCAAAAATTAGCCGGGTGTGGTAGCACGCACCTGTAGTTCCAGCTACTTGGAAGGCTGAGGTGGAAGGATCACCGGAGCCCAGCAGGTCGAGGCTGTGGTAGCCAGGAGCAGCCACTGCACTCCAGTCTGGGTGACAGCGTGAGACTCCAACTCAAAAAAAAAACAACAAAAAAACAAAAGAACATTATTTTGGTAATTTGAATTTTACCAATTGTCCCTAAAATGTCTTTTTAAACTTCCTCTTCCCCATTCTCACACTATTCAGGGTCAAATTAAAGTACATACATTGCACTGATTATGTCCTTTTAGATATTTTTAATTTGGAACAATTTCCCTTTGCCCCCACTGGGTTTTTTATTTTTGTTTTGTTTTGCTTTTTGACACTGATTTTTAAGATTGCAAGTCAGTTGTCTGGTAGAATAGCCCACAGTCTGGATTTATCTGGTGATTTTCCTCATATTTAGATTCAGAATGCATTTACCTCTTTGTCCCTTTGACATGAGCCCATTAGGCTTTGAGACATTTCTTTCTTTCTGTCACAAATATTCCAGATTTACTTTGTTCCTTAGTTGTTCCAGATCTGAAATCAACCAAATTCTCTGAAGAACTCTGGTCTCTTTGAGTGGTGTATGGTATTTAGAAACCAAGATCTGGGTGCTAGGTGTGCTCATTGTTACTAGAATGTCATTGCTACTAGCCACTACCATCTGACAAGCTAAATATGAGTACATACTGGTACCTCCAATTCACATCCAACTCTACAGGAATTTCTGTAGTGTTTTCTTTTTTTTTTTTGAGTCAGAGTCTCACTGTGTTGCTCAGGTTGGAGTGCAGTGACACACTCACGGCCACCGCTGCTTTGACATGCTGGCTTCAGGCAATCCTTCCACTTCAGTCTTCCAAGTAGCTGGAACTACAGGCGTGCACTACCACACCTGACTAATTTTTTGGTTTATTGTAAAGACAAGGTCTCATCATGTTGCCCAGGCTGGTCTCGAATCCATGGGCTCATGCAATTCTCTCACCTCGACCTCCCAAAGTATGAGGATTACAGGCGTGAGCCTTCATGCCAGCCTCTTTTTCCCTTTTTCGTCAGAGTCTCACTCTGTTGCCCAGATTGGAGTGCAGCTACCACAGCCTCAACCTGCTACCGCTCTCAACCTGCTGGGCTCAGACAATCCTTCCACCTCAGCTCTCCAAGTAGCTGGAACTACAGGCGTGTACCATCACACCTAATTTTTTTTTTTTTTTAGTTGGAGTCTCACTCTGTCGCCCAGGCTAGAGTGCAGTGGCATGCTCATGGCCGCTGCAGCCTCAACCTGTTAGACACAGGAAATCCTTCTGCCTCAGGCTTCCAAGTAGCTGGAACTACAGGCATGTGCCATCAAGCCCAGCTAATTTTTTGATTTATTGTAGAGATGAGGTCTCGCCAAGTTGTCCAGGCCAGTCTGGAACCCCTGGGCTCAGGTAATCCTCTCACCTCTGCCTCCCAAAGTGCTGGGATTACAAGCATGAGCCACCGCACCCAGTCTCTATAGTGTTTTCTATATTTTTATATCTAACAGTGAAAACCCTGGTTCCCAAAATATCAAACAATTTATTTTCTCTACCATATAATATATATAAAATAGTTTCATAGCTATGGAACTAATAGAACTTTCATTAGCAAACTTACTAAGTAAAGTTTGAGATTTCAGTGTAGTTCTTTTGGTCCTTAGAAATATCCCCCATTAGGAATTTACAGTCAGAATAACGTATTCAAAAGTTTCTTAAAATTAATTTTTATATGATATTTCAATTTGATATATACTCAGGTTAATTTGTTTTTATCATATTTAATTTTATGCTTTTCTGTTTTACTCTTTTAATTAATTTATTTTTTAGACACAGGGTCTCTGTCACCAAGGTTGAATGCAGTGGGGCAGTCATAGCTCACTACAGTCTCAAGGTCCCAGCCTCAAGTGATTCTCCTCCTTTAGCCTCCCAAAGTGCTGGGGTTACAAGCATAAGCCTCCATGCCTGGCTCTTTTTATTTTTAAAAATATTTACAGCCATTTACACAGAAGCCAGCCTTTATAAAAGGAATGCCAGGGGAGTCTTATTTCCACCCCCTATGCTCTCCACCCAACTGATACTCACTAAAGGTAGTCTATCTAATCAGTTTTTGTTTTATCCTTCCTGGATATCTTTTGAAACAAATAAACATTTATACATTAGTGTTCCTTTTCTTTCTTACAAAAAAAGGTAATGATGTCTCCTCATTCAACAACATATCTGGGAAACCACTCCATATAACTTTTCAGAGATCTTCTTCATTCTTTTGTGAAAAACATACCATGTTTTTCATTTCTAACACTCAATCTCTTTATATTTTAGTATTTTAAAATTGAAAACCAGGCCAGGTGTGGTGGCTCATGCCTATAATCCAGCACTTGGGGAGGTTGAGGTAAGAGGACGACCTGAGCTCACAGGTTCAAGATCAGCCCAGGAATCTTGATGAGACCTCATCTCTACAATAAATAAAAAAATTAATCAGATGTGGTGGCACATACCTGTCATTCCAGCTACTTGGAAGGCTGACGTGGAAGGATTGCCTGAACCTAGCAGGTCGAGGTTGCGGTGGCTGTGAGCATGCCACTGCACTCCAGCCTGGGCAAGAGTGAGATTCCAACTCAAAAAATAAAAAAAAATAAAATAAAATTCAAAACCAGCCTTAAGTAGTGCCAAATGGATTTACCAGTCACAAGTCAAAGAGGTAAGTGGTGATGCAGTTATTTCCTGTGAAGTTGTTCTGTATTCACTTGCTATTAAAGCAATTTACATTACTTGAAAGAGCGGGACTGTATGAAGTCCAATTTTTGCATACTTTGGATTGCTATCTATTGCTAAATGTGTGTGTTCAAAATTATTACACTGTGAGGCAGTATTAAAGCAAAAAGTTGTTGTTTATGCTCAAGATTATCTGACACACACCAGACGGTACAATTAAACATAGTACACATGGCCAAGTCTCTTGGAAATAAGAGTCTTCATTTCAAGAGCATAGTTTTGGCTGGCCATGGTGGCTCACACCTGTAATTCCAGCACTTTGGGAGGCCAAAGCCACAGGACTGCTTGAACCCAGGAGTTTGAGACCAACCTAGGTAACACGAGACCTTGTCAAAATAAAAAATAAAAAAAGAGCAAAGGTGGGTGTAAGCCATTTATGTATCAGGAACTAATCAGGTACAAAAAATCTATCACTTATGAACTTTTAGTTGATTTGCAAGAGAAGCTTTTATAATTCCAACTATGCACTAATGAAGAAAAAAGAGAACAGCACAGAAAATGGAATAGAGCTGGGCGTGGTGGTATATGCCTATAATTCTTGAGAGGCTGAGGTGGGAGATCACTTGAGAGGCTGAGGTGGGAGATCACTTGAGGTGAGAAATTTGAGATCAGCCTAGACAACATGGCATGAACCCCCATATGTAAAAGATAAAAATAATTCACTGGGCATGGTCATGCGTGCTTGTAGTCCCAAGTGACCAAGAGGCTGAGGTGAAAGGATTGCTTAAGCCCAGGAGTTCAAGTTTTCAGTGAGCTATGATTGCAGCACTGCACTCCAGCCTGAGTAAGGTTATCTCTAAAATGAAAAAAAAAAAAGGAAATCTCAGTTATTGTTTGTATTCTTCAAAAGTTTTTAAATAATTCTAAATTTACAATTAAGATTACACACACAGGATGCCAGCTTTCACCACTGCTATTTGACATTATTATTATTATTGTTGTTATTTTCTGAGTTGGAGTCTCACTTTGCTACCCAGGCTGGAGTGCAGTGCCACACTGACAGTCACTGCAGCCTCGACCTGCTGGCCTCAGGTGATCCGTCTGCCTCAGCCTTCCAAGTAGCGGAACTACAGGCACGCACCAGCACACCCGGCTAATTTTTTGATTTATTGTAGAGCTGAGATCCTGCCAAGTTGCCCAGGCTGGTTTCGAATCCATGAACTCAGGCAATCTTCTCATCAAGGCCTCCCAAAGTGCTGGCGTTATAGGTGTAAGTCATCGTGCCTGGCCGGCTATTTGACATTACAACAGAAGTTCCAGTCAGAACAACTAGGCAAGAAAAATAAAGTCATGTCAATTGGGAAGGAAGACATAAAACTCTTTTTTTGCAGATGACATGATCTTAAATGTAGAAAATCCCAAAGGACCCACAAGAAAACTATGAGAGCTAGTGAATTCAGCAAAGTTTTAGGTTTAAGATCAACAGGCTAGGCCAGGCATAGTGGCTCACATCTATAATCCCAACACTTTGGGAGATCAGGGTGGGAGGACTGCTTGAGCCCAAGAGTTTCAGAACAGCCTAGGCAAAACAGAAATACCTTGTCTCTACAAAAAAATTAGCCAGGCATTAGCCAGGTGGCACGTACCTGTAGTCCCAGTTATTTGGGAAGCTGAAGTAGAAGGATCACCTGAGCCCAGGAGGATGAGGCTGCAAAAAGCCATAGTTGGGTGACAAAGGGAGAGCTCCACCTCAAAAAAAAAAAAAAAATCAATTTTTTTTTTTAAAGTTGGGAGTCTCACAGGCTGGAGTGCAGTGGCATGCTCACAGCCACCCCAGAGTTGACCTGCTGGGCTCCGGCAATCCTTCTGCCTCAGCCTTCCAAGTAGCTGGAACTACAGGCACGTGCTACCACACCCGGCTAATTTTTTTATTTATGGTAGAGACGAGGTCTCACCAAGTTGCCCAGGCTGGTCTCGAACCCATGGACTCAGGCAATCCACTTGCCTCAGTCTCCCAAAGTGCTGGGATTACAGGCTGAGCCACAGAACCCGGCCAAAATCAGTTATTTCTATGCATCAGCAACAATCTGAAAAGGAAGTTAAGAAAACAGTTCCACTTATAGTAGCATGCAAAAGAAGAAAACACCTAGAAATAAGATTAATCAAGGAAATGAAAGACTTGCACACTGAGAATCAAAAAACATTGCGGAAAGAAGTTAACATAGACCTAAATGCTTAACCCTGTCGCTTAATGACAAGGTTACATTCTGAGAGGCCCACTGGTAAGTGATTTCATTGTTGTGTAAACATCATGGGATGAACTTACACAAACCTAGATGGCATAGCCTACTGCACACCTAGGCTAAGTGGGATACCCTATGGATCCTAGGCTCAAATTTGTACAGCATGTTACTGCACAGAATACCATAGGGAAATATAATATAATGGTATTTGTGTGTCTAAACATAGAAAAGGTACAGAACAAATATGTCATAAAAGATAAAAAATGGCATACCTGGGCAGAGTGTGGTGGCTCATGCCTATAATCCCAGCACTTTGGGAGGCTGAGGTGAGAGGATTGCCTAAGTCCACAAGTTTGAGACCAGCCTGGGCAACCTGGCGAAACCTCATCTCTACAATAAATTTAAAAAAAAAAAAATAGCTGAGCGTGGTGGCGCCCCCGTAGTTCTAGCTACTTGGAAGGCTGAGGTGGAAGGATTGCCTAAGCTCAGCAGGTCGAGGCTGCAGTGGCTGGGAGCATACCACTGGGTACGCACTCCAAGCCTGGGTGACAAAGTGATAATCCAACTCAAAAAAAAAGGCACATCTGTGTAGGGCACTCACCATAAATGGAGCTTGCAGGACTGGAAGTTGCTCAGGTGAATCAGTGAGCAAGTGGGGAGTGAATGTGAAGGCCTAGGACATTACAACTGTAGACTTTATAAACACCATACACTTACGCCACACTTGATTTATTTTAAAAATTATTCTTTCAATAATAAATTAACCTTAGCTTACTATAACTTTACTTTAGAAACCTTTAATTTAAAAAATTTGACTTTTATAGTAACACCTAGTTTAAAACGCAAAGTCATTGTACAGTTATACAAACATATTCCTTTTTTTTGTCAGGGTCTTGATCACTATGACCATAGCTCACAGCAGCCTTAACTTCCTGGGCTCAGGTGATCCTTGCACCTCAGCCTCCCGAGTAGCCAGGACTACAGGCACACACCACCATGCCTGGCTAACTTTCTTATTTTCTTGTAAAGTTGGAGTTTCATTATGTTGCTCAGGCTGGTCTCCGACTCCTGGGCTCAAGTATTCTGCCCACTTCGGTCTCCCAAAGTGCTGGGATTATACGCGTGAGCCATGGCGTCCAGCCTAAAAATATTTTCTACCCTTATTCTATAAACTTTTTTCTGTTTCTCAAAATGTTAATTATTTTCTTTAAATTTTTGTTGTCAAAAATTAAGACACAGGCCAGGCACGGTGACTCACACCTGTAATCCCAGCACTTTGAGAGGCTGAGGTGGGAGAATTGCTTGAGCCCAGAAATTTGAGACCAGCCTGTGCCACATAGTGAGACCTCAGTTCTACAAAAAATTAAAAATTAGTCATTCTTGGTGACACGTGCCTGTAGTCCCAGCTACTTGGAAGGCTGGGGAGGGTGGTCACTTGAGTCCAGGAGTTAGAGGCTACAGTGAGCCATGATCATGCCACAGCACTCTAGTCTGGGCAACAGAGTGACACCCTGACTCAAAAAGTAATAATAATAAATAATTTTTAAAATAGCAAGTGTTGGCTAGGATGTAGAGAAACTGGAATCCTCACATATCGATGGTGAGAATGTAAAATAGTTTTTAGTTGCTATAGAAGCTTCACTGTTCCTCCAGGAGTTAATTATAGAATTACTCCATGGCCCAGCAATTTCACTCTTAGGTCTGTAACCTGAAAGAATTGAAACGGGCCGGGCTCGGTGGCTCAGCCTGTAATCCCGCGCCTTTGGGAGGCTGAGGTGAGTGGATTGCCTGAGCCCGCGGGTTCGAGACCCACCTGGGCAACTTGGCGAGACCTCATCTCTACAATAAATCAAAAAATCAGCCGGGCATGGTAGCACGCGCCTGTAGTTCCAGCTACTTGGATGGCTGAGGCGGAAGGATCGCTGGAGCCCAGCAGGTTGAGGCTGCAGTGGCCGGGAGCGGCCACTGCACTCCAGTCTGGGTGACAGAGTGAAATTCCATCAGTCTGCAACAGTCAAAAGGTAGAAACAGCCTAAGTGTCCATCAATGGATGAATGCATACACAAACTGCAGCCTATACATGCAAGCAAATATTACTGAGCCCTAAAAAGGAGTGAAGTGCTGATACATGCTATGAGTAAAATCATGAGAAGCCAGTCACAAAAGGTCACATATTGTATGACTCCATCTGTATGAAATATTCAAAGAGGTAAATTCATAGAGACAGAATACAGATTGGTGGTTGCCAGGCACTGGCAGAAACGGTGAGGGAGAAGCAACTGCTTAATATTTTCTTTTAGGATGATGAAGCTGTTTTGGAACTGGATAGAAATAGTGGTTGCACAGCACTGTGAATGTACTAAATATTCCTGAATTATTTTTGTTTGAGTTGGAGTCTCACTCTTTGTCACCCAGGCTAGAGTGTAGTGGCATGCTCATGGCCACCTCAGCCTCGACCTGCTGGACTCAGGCGATTCTTCTGCCTCAGCCTTCCAAGTAACCAGAACTACAGGCACACACTCCCGTGCCAGCCTAATTTTTTTTGACTTATTGTAGAGACAAGGTTTCACAATGTTGCACAGCCTGGTCTTGAACCCCTGGGCTCAAGCAATCCTCTAGCCTAAGCCTCCCAAAGGGCTGGGACTACAGGTGTAAGCCACTGCATTAGCCTATTTTTATTTTTTAATTTTACTTCTTTTCTTTTTTTTATTGTAGAGATGAGGTCTCACCAAATTGCCCAAGCGGGTCTCGAACCCATGGGCTCAGGCAATCCACTCACCTCAGCCTCCCAAAGCACTGGGATTACAGGCTGAGCCACTGAGCCCGGAATTATTTATCATTTAAAAATTAATAATTTTATGTATGTCAGCTTCATCTCAACAACAAAAAAACTACATATAGTACACAGGTTTTTTGGTTTTTTTTTAGATTAGAAAATACAGTTTATTTAGAAAGCAAATTAGAAAATACGTAGAGAAAGATGAGAGAGAAAAGAGACAGGAGATTCACCTCTCCAAGGTAGGAGAGGGGACCATAGCTCAGCAGAGCAATGGCCCACAGGTTTTAAAAAGCATCATTTCACTAACATTCCATTGATGTCAGATGATCAGAGAGGATTCAGTAGAATCTCTTAAGTTCGAATATGAAACAGGCCTTGAACAAATCTCTGTGATACTGAAATGGAAGGTGGTATGTGATAATCTTGGAAAGTAAAAGGTATTCTTGTTTACTTGGAATGCAGTTTTTTTTTCCCCACAAAAAATATGAAGTAAATATGTAATATTCAGTGTTACTTCCTTCAGGGTACTGAATGTGTGGACTCTAGAATCAGACCATTTTGGTTCCCCTTCTGGCTTTCCCAGGAATATCCAAGAGTCAAATGCCCTGTATCTTCTCCACATCTTTCTGTACTGCTGAGGTTGCATCACTGCTGACTCAAAACTCACTATGATATATTCGCTCATGCTTCCTCTGCTGGCTGGCTCCATACTACCACTTTTTTAAAAATTTCACTCTGACACCCAGGCTGGAGTGCAGCGACATGATCAGGACTCACTGCAGCCTCCACCTCCTGGGCTCAGGTGACCCTTCTGCCTCAGCCTCTAGAGTAACTGGGGCTACAGGCCTTCGCCACCATACCTGGCTAATTTTTGTATTTTTTATAGAGAGGTATTTTGCAGGATGGCTCCTGGGCTCAAGCAATCCTCCCGCTTCGGCCTCCCCAAGTGCTGGGATTACAGGCAGGAGCCACCGGGCCGGTCATACCACCACACTGGTAGACAAACACACACCAGAGCTCCTTACTATGTTTACTATGTGCCACACACTTAGGAGGTGTTGAGGGTACCACGATGACGTTAAAACACAACGCCCCGACCAACTGTCCTCTTGTAGAGGAGCCTGACCAAAACCAAACCAGGTATGAATCCTAACTAAATACTACAGAGAAGAAGGAGGGCACGCCGGCAGAAGGGTGCCGGGTGCCGGGTGGGGAGGGGGAGGGGAATCCCGTTTTAGGTTAGGAAAGGCTTCTCCTAGGAAGCCACGTTCAATCTGAAAGATCTGCACGGCCCCAGCGGGTGCCAGGAGGTGGGTTCGAGACGGGACACCTGGAGCGGCCACGGAGGGACACTGGGACGGCATTTGGCTACAGTGGGGGGCAAATGACGCGTCTCCAGCAGGAAAGGGACACCACTTTGCGTTTGAAGAAGCTCGCCGCGGCAAGAAAGCAGGGAGACCTGGGGAGGGAGTCATCGCTGCTCCGGGCCGGCGCGACAGGCTGCGG
>NW_007057231.1:201494-255905 GCF_000164805.1 Carlito syrichta | reverse complement strand
AGAAGGCAGAGCGGCTGGACAAGCCAGGTGGATGAGCGGCATCTCAGGGAGAAACAGACCGTGGCCTTCGCGACAACCGGCTGTGAATCTCAGAGCACAGAGGAGGACACGCTCTCGAGCTGGGCATCTTGGAGCGGAGCCCCACGGCCGGGGAAGCCCGCCTCCGGGCCAGCCCTGCTCCTTGGGTGCCATCCGATGCAGGGTGTCGAGGACTGAGCTGGGCCCGGCCCCAGGCCCGGTGGGCGCGGGGGAGACAGGGAAGAGGCTAGCCCTCAGGGCTCAACGGGGGCTCGCGCCGGGAGGCCGAGGCCGGAGGACCGCTTGAGCTCGGGGTTTGAGACCGGTCTGGGCAACTTGGGGCGATCCCGTCTCTACCGTAAATCGAAAAGCCAGCCCGGAGTGGGGGCACGCGCCCGTAGTCCCAGCTACCCGGCAGGCGGAGACGGGAGGATCCCGAGCCCAGGAAGTCGAGGCTGCGGCGAGCAGTGATCGTGCCACTGACCTACGGCCTGGGTGACACTGCGAGACCCTGGTTCAGAAGAGAGAAAAGAAATTATTTTTTAAAAGTGGGCTCGCCTCACCAGACCTCCGACACCAAGGTAACAGCACGTCCGCAGGCGGCGGAGCTCAAGTCCCGCCGCCGATTAACTTCGCCCCCGGAAGTACCGCCTGCCGGTGCTCACTTCCGCCAACCCCAGCGTCTGCACGCCTCGCGAGAACTGGAAGCGCCTATGTGACCGGGGCTAAGCGGAAGTCGGGCCTCTTTTTCGTGGCGCCCGGGAGTCCGTCAGCTGCTTCAAGATGAAGGTAGGCGGTGGTGGCGGGTGTTGTACTACGCCTGGGGAACGTGCATCGGGTGCCAGAACGCGACGTTGCCACAGTCCCGGCACTCCAAGACCCCGGCTGTAGGTGGAGAAGGGTCTGAAGCAGGGGAAACACTAGTCCGCCTGGGGCCGGCGCGCCTGAGTCGAGCGGATGGCGGACGATTGCGGCTGGAGCCGCGCCGGGCCGGGCGCGCCATGGCAGCGTCCTCGCGCCCAGCCGGGACGGATGCGGGCGCGCTGCCCAGTCCTGCGGTGGGTCTGCCGCGCGGCTCTTGACCCTGGCTGCTGGGAGGCTGAATATCTCCTTCCCGGCCACCGGCTGCCAGAAACTCATCGAGGTGGACGATGAACGCAAGCTCCGTAGCTTCTACGAGAAGCGCATGGCCACGGAAGTTGCCGCGGACTCCCTGGGTGACGAGTGGAAGGTAGCAGCGGCGGGGGTCGGGTTGTCGCTGCTCTTCAGGGGACAGCGGGAAGCGCCGTTGGCAGTTGGCATTTGCAGTGGGGTTCGGGCCCCGAGTTCTGCCTTCCGGCCGTGGGAAGTTCCTCTGAAGGCCGCTTTGTACAGGGCTGTCCCTGGAAAGGCCGCGCGGGGAAAGCTCGAAAACACACGTACGGTTTCCAGGAACGTAGCTCTTGGCTGCATCCTGAGCTCGGCAGATGTCAGCAGTCAGCTTTTTTATTCTTGCTTTCTTTGAGTCCCCGTCTCCCTCTGTCGACCGGGCTGGAGGGCAGTGGCACGCTCACGGCCACCGCAGCCTTGGTCTGCTGGGCTCGGGTGATCCTTCCGCCTCAGCCTTCCAAGTAGCTGGAACTACAGGCGTGCGCCCCCATGCCCGGCTAGTTATTTGATTCATTGTAGAGGCAGGTCTTGCCAAGTTGCCCGGGCTGGTCTAGAGCCCTGGGCTCAGGCAATCCTCTGGTCTCTGCCTCCCAAAGTGCTGGGGTGACAGGTGTGAGCCGCCGCACCGACAGGCTGTGTTGTTAGTCACTCCCCAGAGAGTTAGGTGAAAGTGCCAGGAAGGGTGACTTTTGATTGTTGCTTTTTGATGTGTGGGTTTCCTGGAATGCTTTTCTCATGAAAGGTAAGTGAGAAAGGGGGCTTGGATGAAAGACGTTGAACTTGGCAAACTGGCAAGGAGAGCATGGTGACGAGAGAAAAATATTCGTTAAGCTCAGTTTGGTATTAGCTATACTCCCTCGAATGGCGATGGGGTTCATAAGGCCGCAGTCCTGTACTGTGTAAACTCAGAATAGAAATACTAACAAATCTTCCTTTGTTGCAGGGTTACGTGGTCCGAATCAGTGGCGGGAACGATAAACAAGGTTTCCCCATGAAGCAGGGTGTCTTGACCCATGGCCGTGTCCGCCTGCTGCTGAGTAAGGGGCATTCCTGTTATAGACCAAGGAGAACTGGAGAAAGAAAGCGCAAATCTGTCCGGGGTTGCATTGTGGATGCCAATCTGAGCGTTCTCAACTTGGTTATTGTAAAAAAAGGTGAGGGTTAAAGTTCAACGTTGTTGAAATCGACTGAAAGCAGCTCCTCCAAATGCTTGTCCATTTGCGGAATCCACACTTTGACCAATGGACTTGCTGCTTTACCATCAATTCAACACAAACATTTTAATTTAGAATTCTAATTGCAAGAAATTTGTTGAATTGAAATACCTTTGTTCATTTGTCTCGGAAGGAGAGAAGGATATTCCTGGACTGACTGACACCACGGTGCCTCGTCGACTGGGGCCCAAAAGGGCTAGCAGGATCCGCAAACTCTTCAATCTCTCTAAAGAAGATGATGTCCGCCAGTATGTTGTAAGAAAGCCCCTAAACAAAGAAGGTAGGAGGGACTATGCAATATTGGGCTTGCTTAATTTTAGTCATTTGTTGCTAGCATTGCGTGTGCATATTAGAAAATAAATCTGTCCCATTGGAACATTAGCACTGTTTACCTAGTCTTGAGTTTTGTTTTTGTTTTGTGTTTTTTTTTGAGTTGGAGTCTCACTCTGTCACCCAGACTGGAGTGCAGTGGCCGCTCCCAGCCACCGCAGCCTCGCCTGCTGGGCTCCGGCGATCCTTCCGCCTCAGCCTTCCGAGTAGCTGGAATTACAGGCGCGCACTACCACACCCAGCTAATTTTTTTTTTTGATTTATTGTAGAGATGAGGTCTCGCCAAGTTGCCCGGGCGGGTCTCGAACCCGCGGGCTCAGGCAATCCACTCACCTCAGCCTCCCAAAGGCGCGGGATTACAGGCTGAGCCACCGAGCCCGGCTTAGTCTTGAGTTTTTAGGAAGATACGGGGAGATACCCAGCTGGTATTAAATCTTTGAATATCATCTGGCGCCCCATGCGTAGTGATGAAACTATGAGTCATTGATGTATACATTTATGCAAAGGTAATTTACCAGACTTAAGTTCATTGCTATTGGGTTTGGGAGTCACATGATAGAGAATTGTGGGACTGATCTGATCATTGCGCTTTTCGAATTTTCATTTCAGAGGGCTAAATTACCATATTTTGGCTTAGAAAAGAAATGCATGCTTCATCTACTAAAACTGCTTTAATTTGTGGCCCTGTTCCTCATCTGGGATAGGGATAACGATAGTAAGAGCTGTGAGAATTTGAAGTTAGAAGAACGTTACCCAAAATATTAGAGAGCAGGTGTTTGGGGTTTTGGTGTTTTGCCTTTTAAGAATTTATATTCGTATGTTGCTTATTGAGCAACATAAACATCACTGGGTGAGGTTTACAGCTAACAGTTCTGTAGTGGAATGTATGAGTAGTTGGTTTTAAATAAATAGCATGTCAGCTTAGGCCGGGTTTTCCTGACAAGATGTGAAAGAATTTAGATTTTGGTTTTCAGGACTGGTATTACATACTGTGGCGTATAGTATATGCTCATTAAGTTGCTTGTTGGCAAATATTTGCACATCTGCTACGTGCCAGGTACTATTTCAGGTGCTGAGGATTTGAGAAATTCTTACCTCATGAAAGCTGCATTGCAAAAAATGTCACTGGCATTTTCGCATCATCACACCTGGATATACAATCAGGGTAACAAAAGTTTGGTCTGTTTGACAGGTGTTTCTAAGATCCGTCTTGTCTAGCGGAAGTGGTTTATTCAGCATCTTACCAGAACTTGAACAACTGAGCGTTTAATATTACAATATTTATCTGAATTATTAACTGACACACAGTGTCCATAAACTAAAGTGAATACATGTGGAAAAGGGCTTATGCTTCAAAGCAGATCTGTAATCCATAATCAGTTTTGGAGTACAAATCAGAATGGCTAAAAATATGGACATGCCACATTGTGAGGTTAGTGGTGGTGGCCCCTAAGTGACAGGAACTGTCATGGGAAATACAGGTGCAGGCATAAATCAGGCCTGTACTTCAAAGCGTGGCAGGAGGATGCAGATGGTGCTTTATGTCGTTTCCCGTTTTCGTCATTTTAAAAATGATGCTACTGTGCTTTTGTAAAACACGTGACGTTAGCCTGGATAATTTTCAGGAATTCAGTTTTCCTTATATTTTGACAATAATTAGGCTTTATGGATTTTTCACAGTATTGAAGCCATTTTTTAGATGTTTTCTTTAAAAGGCCTCATAAGTTTTTATAGATGCTATTGACAGGATTACCCTACATCTATCTATTTATGATGGTGTTCTTGGTTTTGAGTTGGGGTCTCACTCTGTCACCCAGGCTGGTCTCAAACTCCTGGGTCCAAGTAGTCTTACTGCCTCAGCCTCCCAAAAGTTGGGATTACAGGCATGAGCCGCCACACCCAGCCTGTTTCTAAAGTGCGGATGTGGATCTTAATGAACTAGGGCATTATTGTAAATGATTCATTTGATAATTTTTAGGTAAGAAACCTAGGACCAAAGCACCCAAGATTCAGCGACTTGTCACTCCGCGTGTCCTGCAACACAAACGCCGGCGTATTGCTCTGAAGAAACAGCGTACTAAGAAAAATAAGGAAGAGGCTGCAGAATATGCTAAACTTTTGGCCAAGAGAATGAAGGTGAGACTAAGGTGACAGTGGGGAGGAGGGAGGCAGCCCTTGCCGTGGTTTGCATCTTTAACCCAGACCTTAACATGCTTTTTTTGTTTTCCTTAGGAGGCCAAAGAAAAACGCCAGGAGCAGATTGCCAAGAGGCGCAGGCTGTCCTCTCTGCGAGCTTCTACTTCCAAGTCTGAGTCTAGTCAAAAATGAGATTTTCTTGAGTAACAAATAAATAAGATCAGAACCTCATGCCTTTATTGACTTTTTATTGCTGTAAAATGATATCTATGGAGAGAAGGTCATAAAAATGGGGGCATATAAGCCGGGCTCGGTGGCTCAGCCTGTAATCCCGTGCTTTGGGAGGCTGAGGTGAGTGAATTGCCTGAGCCTGCGGGTTCGAGACCCGCCTGGGCAACTTAGCAAGACCTCATGTCTACAACAAATCAAAAACTGAGCCGGGTGTGGTAGCACGCCCGTAATTCCAGCTACTTGGAAGGCTGAGGCGGAAGGAGCCCAGCAGGTGGAGGCTGCGGTGGCCGGGAGCGGCCACTGCACTCCAGCCTGAGCAAGAGTGAGACTCCAACTCAAAAAAAGAAAATGGGGCATATATACAGCAATTCGCTGTTGGACAAGATTGGACTAAGGATTCTGTGGCAGTCAGGATAGAGTTTTTCATATAAAGACATCTGTCTGCCTCTTCAGAAAGACATGGGACGATGTAGGGGAAATGAACGACTTAAGACTTCCAATCATTCATACAGTTTATTTTGAGAAATAGAGCTTTTAAAAACATTTGTACACAATTTAATACATGAAAAGTGCCTTTGTGAAGATGGACATTTATCACTTTTTTAAAAGGATGACTGGTTAAGGCATAGTTTTAATGGATACCATTTTTAAACACTTCAAAACTTTTTAAACCAGTGCAAGTTTATTCTAGTAACAAAGCTTTTCAACTCCAGTGAATTATTTGTGCTTTGATGTGATTTTATACACTGAAAAGGAGTTGACTCAGGCACTCTTGCATCAGTGAAAAATGTACAAAGACAGTATATTTTTTCTCTTGTACCATGGCTTCTGTAGTAACCACAGCCTGTAACATTAACGATATTAGGATCATTAAAGGAAGGCACATAAGGCTGAAGTGGTGCAATCTGCGATCTCCTTACTTGCTGAAGTTAGTATATGTGTAAACACTTAAAATTGCTTCAACATGTGTAGAGCCTAAAGCAAAATTTACAATCAAAATGCACGTGTGAATCAATCACTGGGAGTCTGGCTAAAAGGCATGCTGTCATGAGTGGGATTCCACATTTTGCATTACTAAGAAGCTCCGGGTGATAGCAAAGAGGAAATTCAGCATTTTACCCAAGGCAAAAATAGCTGATCACATCCACAAGACAAATCTGGTGTATGACCCAGAGTTTTGTCTTAACTAGTATCTGGTTGGTGGTGATGCACAAGAGAACCATCCTGCTTTCTTGACTTTAAGGAGCGGAGCCACAAAACTTGGACACGTGTAGATGTGGCTTTCTAAGACTGCAAGCTTAGAAATCTGACAAGTCATTCAGATGGTGCTCAACAGAATGTACTAAATATCAAACCCCAAACCAATATAAAATAATGCTAAGTCTGGACTAATTTGAAAGATTGCTTTTAGAAGTTACTAGGATTCAAGTTTCACACAGTGCTACAAGTTATTCTAGGCATTTCTCAATAGAATAATTTTTCTGTGACTAGCAGTGCCCTTTCTGTGGTGTGTGTTGGAAAAAACCTTTAAGCAATACAAGAAATAAGTTACAATATCTAAATGGCAGCAGCAGGCTAATGTTTTCAAGTATAATCGATAAAAGTTGTTTTAAAATGTTACTAGAAAGGTTACAATTTGATAGGCCCACATTTACACGTTAGGAGATGCTCATTACAGATTTTTTTTTATTACACAGGAAGTGTTCTGATAAGTTATAAAGACTACAGTGAAGAAAAGGAAAAAAATACTGAGATTCTAAAGATCACAGCTTTTCCAGTTCAAGTTTTAAGCGGCTTAATGTAACAGACAAGCACAGCAAACTTAAGAATTTTTCATTTTATTCAACCTCAATTTGTCATATGCAAGATAACTCCAAACTTTATTGTTGGGTCAGTAAGTGTTTATTAAAACTAGTACCTAATCTTGAGCTGCAAAAATATATACTCTCGAGACAGTGCAAAAAGATCCATTTTGAAGTAATGAAAATTGTACATAATTTCTGACAAGTTGTTTCACTTAGCATTTTCACAATACAGACACATTCTGCATAGGTCAGATGAACCCTGAAATGTTGAAAGACTAGGACTATAATTTTCATATTTTTGAGTCAGTCTCACTCTGTCGCCCAGGTTGGAGTGCAGTGGCACACTCACGGCCACCACAGCCTTGACCTACTGGGTTCAGGTGATCCTCAACCTTCCAAGCAGCTGGAACTACAGGCGCGCGCTACCACGCCCGGCTAATTTTTTGATTTACTGTAGAAACGAGGTCTCTCCATATTGCTCAGGCTGGTCTTGAACCCCTGAGCTCAAGCAATCCTCTCGCCTCCGCCTCCCAAAGTGCTGGGATTATAGGCTTGAGCCTCCATGCCAAGCTAATAACTAATTTTTAAAGGTTACATCAAATACAAGGGAGGGTTGTGCTGTTACTCTACCACATGGAAGTAATTTTTGTGTGTATCAATTGCAGAATTATTGTAAATGCACAGATAGAACCACTGGCCCTTTTAAAAACCATGTAGAGTTAAGGCAAACTTACTGTCCTTAAGGGATATATCTATATTTTGAGTCTCACTCTGTCACCCAGGCTTGAGTGCAGTGGCATGATCACAGCTCACCACAGCCTTGACCTCCTGGGCTCAGGTGATCCCTCCGCCTCAGCCTCCCAAGTAGCTGAGATTACAAAGACGTGCCGTCACTTAAGGGATAAAAAAGGCATGATAAATGTCAAAGTGAGGCATGAAAGATCATGATTTCCTTAAACCGGGCAACAAACTCACGTTTGATTTCAATCTAAAAAAACAGTATTTACAGATACATATTTTTACTCACAAACATACAAACCTAAATATTATACAACAATAAGACTCTGTGCAGTGCAAGTTTTTCCCACAGGTTTTAAAAAGTGACCATTACCAACAATTTATGTGCCTGAACAAAGATTTCAGGTCCAATGATGTATGCTGTAGCATTTTAAGCATGTTCTGATTAAATTTGTAAATCATTAAGAAGCTGATTAGATTTCATTTTAACTATCTCATGATTGGCTCAATTTTACAGCTTTTGCATATTAAAAAGGTATTGGGAAGAGGATGGAAGTAATTGGATATTCAAGATACAATCCATTAAGCAAGATACTACATGAAAGGTAAAGGTATATATTAAATTTAAAGTCAGAGGGAAGGCAGTTGTCATCAGACATTTAGGTGATTTTGAGATTAATGACTACCACAAGTTTAGTGGTCGTCATTTATTTAATAGTCAATGAAACTCTTTTTGAAGATTGTATTGCAACATGCAACCTAGGATAATTTTAATAAATATACACTTAGAATATGGTTGTATGTACAAATACCCTACACAGCCCCACACATATACACACATACACAAAATACGTTGCTCTTAGAAGATATTTCATTTGGGGGATCAGGCAAGTTTTTTGTTTGTTTTCTGAGCAAGAGTCTCATTTTGTCACCCAGGCTGGAATGCAGTGGCACGCTCCCGGCCACTGCAGCCTCGACCTGCTGGGCTCAGGTGATTCTTCTGCTTCAGTCATCCAAGTAGCTGGAACCACAGGCATGCACCACCACACTTGGCTAATTTTTTAATTCACTGTAGAGACAAGGTCTCACCAAGTTGCCTAGGCTGGTCTTGAACCCCTGGGCTCAGGCAATCCTCTTGCCTCTGCCTCCCAAGTGCTGGGATTACAAGTGTGAGCCACTGCACCTGGTGGGTCAGGCAAGTTTAATGTGCCACTCCCTAAACTCAATAGCTTCAAATATAAACAATACCTAGAATGAAGATGGTTTTTCTCATTATTTCTACCAAACTATTACAAATACTGAGGAATATCAAAGTAGTTTTCAGCAGAAGCAGAGAAACAGTTCAGGAGTTGAAAATCTTCAATGTCAGCAAACCCTGGGTAATTAAAAGGTATTTTACATGTCAAGATGATTCAGAATGAATTACCATTTATTATATATTGTCCCCAAGAGTTACCGCATTTCGGTTTTCACCAGTTCTTAGGATTTGGAAAAACCCTTGACTGTTTCCAGACTGAACCTATTCCCTAGCGCTATGTTTCAAAATTCCAGCGAGTCTCTTCATTTAAATGAGAGGTGCTCCAAAACACTTCCTGCACCACTCCACACTGACACTTGGTGGAGCATCGATCTTCTGCAACTTCTCAAGAATCTCTGAAGACAGATTATTGTATGCAACTCCATATTCATTGTCAAAAGCCTCTGAAAGAAATTTTCAAAAATGCAGCTGCAATTTGTTAATAAATAAAATTTGTTGGGGGGAACAGGTTTAGCAGTAGTGGGACACTGCCGGGGAGGGGGGGAGGCATACCTCATCAACAAGGGCACCTGCATAATGAACATTTATATGCCTAACCCCAAATTGTACCCCACATCCTTAAAATAAAAAATTTTTTTAATTTGTTAATAAAAAACACCATTCACTTAAAAATGGTAGAGTCAAACTACATATTTAAAGACAGAAATCTTTTTTTAAAGGTGAGTAAAGTATTTACACATACTAGCTACAATTTTTAAAAAATTACTTTAGAAAATAAAGCTAAGAACTTCCTTTAGCAATCCCTCATTAACCAACTTACCAATATCAATATTCTCTCTTCCAAGAGACACTAATGATAAGAAGAGGATTTCTCTGTATAAACTCCTATAAAACAAACATATTTTAAAAGTTAATGGGCAAATAGCATAAAATACATATACACAGATGCGTTTTTTTAAATGGTGAAAATATTAAGTTCTGTAGTTATCAGTAATGTACCTATGTCAATGTCTTGGTTTTGATATTACAGTATAGTTACATGAGATGTCATCTTTGGAGGAAGCTGAGTGAAGGGTACACTGAACTCTACTATTTTTGCAACTTCCTGTGAATCTATTCCAAATTTAAAAGATTTTGAAAAAAGTGGGCATAAAGCTTCACACCAATTATAATTAAAAGCGGTTTTATCTTTATTATAATTAATTTTTTGACAATAAGTAATACGTAAATTTTAACTCTAATTAAAATTTATAAAAGCAGAGTCTTCTCTCACTTTTTGCCACTCGACAAAGTAACAGATTAATTTCTGCATAAGTTAAGGATCTAAAACCCCTAAACAGTGTGAAAGGTGGTATGGTTTCTTAACTATATAACCAAACAGAAAAGGACAAATCACCTTTATTTGGTTTGTGAACATAAAAATGTCACAAATGAAGCATTGAGAATGAGCTCCATGACTCAGTTGTTAAAAAGAAGAGGATCTTGGGGAGAAAATATGGTCACTGGAATAAGACTGGTAAAATTAGAGGAAATAAACTAGTAAAAAATAATAAAGAGAACAGGAAAACGTTAAGAAATGAACTGATTTTCACAGAAAAAATTAGGAGGTAATGCTGATTCTCTTCACATAACATCCTTTGGAAGCCTCAGAAGCGGTAATAAGACATTTCTAATATTACTTTCCTGCCCTTAAACTACAGATGCTTGAAGCAACCCACTCTTTTTTTTTTTTTGAGTTAGAGTCTCACTCTGTCACTCAGGCTGGAGTGCAGTGGCATGCTCACGGCCACTGCAGCCTTGACCTGCTGGACTCAGGTGATCCTTCCACCTCAGCTTTCCAAGTAGCTGGAATTACAGGCACGTGACACTACAGTTAATTTTTTTTATTTATTGTAGAGAGTTGCCCAGGCTGGTCTTGGCAATCCAAGTTTTTCAGGCAATCCTCTCACCTCAGCCTGCCAAAGTGCTGGGGTTACAGGCGTGAGCCACAGCACCCGGCCTTACTCTTTAGACTGTGAAGGTCATCTCTACGTGAAGTGCTGAGATTACAAGTGGACTCATCCATCTTCACTATCAATTCTTGCCCTGTCACCTCTGAGATTGTCTTCAAAGATAACTGAAGATGAGGGGACCCTGGAAACATTAGTCATGTTCATATAATTGATTCTGCCCCACAAGACTCACTTCTGTTTATCCCAGCATGTCAGCAGCCAACAGCAAGAGGGTCAGGACAGCTCCACAGCCTTTGTAGCTCATGGTTTCTATCCCTTTCCTACCATGTTCCTGCTCCTAATCTCATATTATTTACATTCACCGGAGAAAGCTGTGTGGGGACCACAGGGCACGAGTAAGTAGTATGCATGTTTCTCAAGGATGACACATGCACAGGTGTTTTCCAGTGGACTGCAGCAGTTTCCAAAGGAAAGTCACCTGAGACACCAATGAATTACCTTCTTACAACATAATCTATTCCCCTGGACAGATGCTTTAATTACAGGTTTGTGCTCAAGTATGAATGCAAGCTTTTGGGTAGCACTTTTAAAAACAATCAGATGTTTTGCAGTGAGTATGTATTTCTTTTACAGCTAGAGATGTGTTTTCAAGTAAAATTGTTTTTTTAAACCATAAAATTATCAAGTAGCACCAAAAAAAAATCCTGGATTATTACCTTTGTCTTTTCAAGTCCGGCTTCATTTGTTGTGAAAGTAAGTTGATAGGTTTAAGAACATCATTATTCTGAATACTCTGCCTGATGGTTTCTACTAAAGTGCTTGTTGCTTGTTGTTCCTCTGACAGGAGAGAGGACTTCTTTTCAGAATCTAACAATAAGAATACAGCAAATAGGTTTTTCCAAATTATTATTAAAGTTTTTGTTTTCCAGAACTGTGGCATTTAATACTTATTTATTCAATATCAACTCCCCCTACTAATAAAATCATGTGGCAGTTACATACCCAGCTTAAAACATTTTTTTCTGCTCCTTTCAGATAGACTTGTCCCTCTGCCCCTCTCCCCCAACTGAAGTTTTCTGCCTGAGGCTGAGACGTGATGGCTTCTACTCTGGCAGCCATCTTGTGACCATAAGCAATCTCTACTATCAGTAAAGATACAACAGAAGGAACCTGGATTCCTGAAGACAGAGGAGTTGCCTACCAATCCTAGGCTGTCTAATACACAACTTATTTTATTTATTTGTTTGTTTTTGAGTCAGAGTCTCACTCTGTCACTCAGGTTGGAGTGCACTGGCATGCTCACGGTCACTGCAGCCTCGACCTGCTGGGCTCGGGTGATCCTTCTGCCTCAACTTTCCACATAGCTGTAACCATGCCGTGTGTGCCACCACGCCCAGTTAATTTTTTGGTTTACTGTAGAGACAAGGTTTCCCCAAGTTGAGCAAGCTGGTCTCAAACCCCTGTACTCAAGCAATCCTCTCACCTCTGTTTCCCAAAGTGCTGCGATTATAGGTGTGAGCCACTGTGCTACTTAACTTTTCCTTCCTTATTTTTTCTTTGAGTTGGAGACTCACTCTGTCATCCAGGCTGGAATGCAGTGGCATGCTCATGGCCACTGCAGCCTCAACCTGCTGGTCTCAGGCGATCCTTCCGTCTCAGCCTTTCAAGTAGCTGGGACTATAGGCATGCGCCACAATGCCCAGCTAGTGCTTATTTACTTTTTGAGATAGTGTCTCACTCTGTCGCCCAGTCTGGAACGCAGTGGTGTGATCACAGTTGACAGTAACCTCGAATTCCTGGGCTCAAGCAATCCTCCCAGCTCATCCTCCAGAGTAGCTGTGACTATAGGTGTAGACCCCCATCCTCGGCTAATTTATTTTTGTAGAGACATTCTTAATATATTGCCCAGGCTAGTCTTGAACTCCTGGCTTCAAGCGATCCTCCTACCTTGGCCTCCCAAAGCGCTAGGATTACAGGCATGAACCACTGCACCTGGCCTAATTTTACTTTTTTTTTTTGAGTTGGAGTCTCACTCTGGCACCCAGACTGGAGTACAGTGGCCACTGCAGCCTCGATCTGCTGGGCTCCGGTGATCCTTCTGCCTCAGCTTCCAAGTAGCTGGAACTACAGGCGCACGCTACCATGCCCGGCTGATTTTTGATTTATTGTAGAGATGAGGTCTCGCCAAGTTACCCCAGGTGGGTCTCGAACCCGCGGGCTCAGGTAATCCACTCACCTCGGCCTCCCAAAGTGTGGGATTACAGGCTGAGCCACCGAGCCTGGCTAATTTTACTTTTTAATTGACGAATAGAAATTGTATTTACTTATGGTGTACAATATGTAGTTCATAACTTCATGTGAGAGAATAATCTTTACCTGTTAAGCCTCTGTTGTTTCATATTAAATATAGCCGAGTCTAACACTAATTAATACAAAAGTAATTCTAGAATTATTAAGAACAAACATTTATACAGATTTTCATGGATTATAAAAGTGTTTTAAGTTGGATGCAGTGGCACATTCCTATGGTCCCGGCTACTTGGGAGGCTGATGAGAGCGGATCATTTGAACCCAGGAGTTTGAGACCAGCTTGGACAACATAGTTAAGACTCCATGTTGACAGAAAGAAAACAAAACAAAGTGTTTCAGTGGTAGGATGGAGTTGAATTGTGCTAACATGAATATACAAATTTAACCGATGTGCGTGGCCTAAAAAAAGGGAAAACATCAATGATGCAGATACTTTCAGGACCCATATGACTTCAATTACATTCATATAAACATGAGATGGGAATATGTAACCAAGAGTTCCTCGGTCAGCCTCATTTTCAAAGTGCCTGTCTTAAGTAATGTTGTATTTTTCATATAACATAGCTCCTAAATAAAGGCAACTAGCAATACTTTGTTTGTGTTCAACCAGAGAAACAGTAAAGTTCTCTGTTAACAGTAACAACAGGAAATACTGGCTGCTATGGATTTTGATTCGAGGTCTTCTTTTTTTTTTTTTGAGTTGGAGTCTCACTCTGTCGCCCAGACTGGAGTGCAGTGGCCGCTCCTGGCCACCGCAGCCTCGACCTGGTGGACTCTGGCGATCCTTCCGCCTCAGCTTTCCGAGTAGCTGGAACTACAGGCGCACGCTACCGCACCCAGCTAATTTTTTGATTTATTGTAGCGATGAGGTCTCACCAAGTTGCCCAGGCGGGTCTCGAACCCGCGAGCTCTGGCAGTCCACTCACCTCAGCCTCCCAAGGCGCGGGATTACAGGCTGAGCCACCGAGGATGCCTTTTATTTTGTTGCCTAAATTCTCTAGCCGAACCTCCAGTATAATGTAAACAGAAATGGCATAAGTAGTCACCCTTATCTTTTTCCTGTACTTACAGGGAAAGTATATACTCTTTTACCATTAAGTATGACATCAATTGTGGATTTTCACAGATGCCCATTGTCAAGTTGAGAAAGTTCTTTTCTATTCCAAGCTTGTTGAGTATTTTAAACAAAGGGTGATGGACTTTGTCAAACGCTTTGGCTGTGCCTAAATGTGAATTCTGTCTTTACTTTATTGATACGGTATATTAACTAATTGATTTTCAAATATTAAACTGAAACTGGGTGTCTGAGATAAATCCCATTTAGTCATGGTGTAAAATTCTTTTTACATATTGTTGGATTCAGTTTGCTGTTATTTTGTTGAAGAGTTTAATGTATACATTAAAAACTGATAATTGATTTGTAATTTTTGTTTGTGTGATATCTTTGTTTGATTTTTGTATTAGGGTAATACCAGCTTTCTTACTAAAATCTCCACTATTTGAGAGAGTGTTCTCAGGCTTGATGTCCTCCACACTCTGTTCCAAATGAAGTCATCTCCTTTAGGGAGAGTTTCAGAGTGTTCTGTTCTTAGGGCCTGACTCTCCCCTGGGTGAAATCTCTGTCACTGCTCTGGAGCTGGTCCTGGGAACAGCAGCCCTTCTCTCAGTGACACTCCTCCAGCTTTATGAGCAGGGTGTTAGACAGAGGTGACAGCCTCTGGCCTTTTCAGCTTGCCTCTCCTGGCATGAAATCTCTGCCCTATGAGAGAGCTACAGTGAGAAAAATTTGGGACCTAGTAGAGCCTTTGCCTTATGAGTGAGGGCTAGTGGAAGAATTGAGCCCCACTTCTTGGCCACATGTACCTGGATTTTCGCCTCTGTGATCAAGAAACGGAATGATGAGAAATGCTGGCAACCTGCCTTTCCAAGGCTGGTATAAAAGACACTGGAGTCTCAGAAGGAGGAAGGTGGGAAGGGGTGAGGGATGAAAAACCACCTACCAGAAACAATGTGCACTAGTGTGGGTGACTGGGACACTTAGAGCCCAGATTTCTTTACCACTATACGATATATGTATATAACCAAAACCCACCTGTATACTTACAGTTGTTAAAATCGTTAAAAAAAAAAACTTTTTAAAAGAGTTACGTGTCTATTGCTTTGGTAAACTCTGCTGTGGCACGTGGCTCTCTGAGCTATGGTCAGGCTGTGTTTCCTAGCTTTAGCCCCCTCCTCTATTTTGGAGAGATGAATCTTCCCTTTTTCTTTCTCCGTCTCCCCAATTTACTTTCTAAATAAACTATATTTTCCAAGCTAAAAAAAAAAAAAGAGTTACGTGAGGATAGAGGATAAATAAGAAGGAAGCCATCTGTAAGCCAAGGAGAGTGGCCTCAGAAGACAGCAAACCTGCTGGCACTTGATTTTGGAATTCCAGCCTCCAAAACTAGAGGAAAATTAATTTCTGTTGCTAAAGCCACTCAGTCTATGGTATTTTATTATGGCCGCCCTAGCAAACTAATGTAGTTTGTAAGCCACTTAACATTTTTTCCATGAGCCATCTATTAATATTACTTGGCTAGGCACGGTGGCTCACACTTGTAAGCCTTGCACTTCGGGAGTCCAAGGCAAGAGGACTGTTTGAGAGACAAGCAGTTCAACACCAGTCCAGACAGCAGAGCAAGACCTCCTCTCTACAGAAAATGGAAACATCAGCCAGGTGTGGGGGCGTGAACCTGAAGCCCCAGCTCCTCAGGAGACAGGCAGAAGAGTGGCCGGGTCCCAAAGACCGAGGCTGAGGCTGTGGCGAGCCGTGAGCGCACCACTGAGTGGGCCCCACAAACAAGAAGAAACCCTTTGCTCGCTTTGCTTCTGGGTTGTTTGCATTTTTCTTGCTGATTCGCAAGGCTTCCGAATACAGGAGGGACAGCTCTTCACCCTCCCGTTAAAGACAAGAGCTGGGGAGAAGAGCCGGAACCCCAGACTAGGCAGCACTTGTCAGTGCAGCTGAAGCTGCGGCCCCACGCTGACAGACCTCCTTCCGCCACGCAGAACCTGCTCCCAAAACATCCGTGTTCGAGACAGGGAAATCACAAAAAATCGCTCAACTCAGTACAGTGACAGTTAATAGCAATTCAATTTGACTTAATCAGCATTTTAAAAATGAAGCCAAATAGCTTGCTTTTGTCCATTTAATTCTAGAGAAAGTCAACTTGATTTAATTCTGTTTCATTCTACCCCCCCCCCAGTGGCCCATTCTTCTTTATTGCTGAATAGTATTCTACTGTATGGATGGTCGATACCACCATTTTACTTACTAAAGTTCCTCCACGAGACATACAGAGGTTCTCCTGGTTCCTGATGAAAGTTGATGTTATCCCACAACAGCTGAATGTACACAAGTTTGCTATCCTGGGACAGAGATGACAGAGGAAGCTAAAAAAAGATCAACAGAAAGTATTAGGATCCCAAGCATGACCGCTACCAACATCTAGCAGAACTTGATTAATAAAACAGATGAGAGGCCAGGTGTGGTGGCTCACGCCTATAATCCCAGCACTTTGGGAGGCTGAGGGAGGAAGACTGCTCGAACCCAGGAGATCGAGACTAGACTGGGCAACACAGTGAGACCTCATCTCTACAATAAATAAAAAAATCAGCCACACATGGGGGTGTGTGCCTGTAGTCCCAGCTACTCGGGAAGCTGAAGCGGAAGGATTGCCTGAGCCCACCAGGTCAACACTGGGGTGGCCGTGATTGTGCCACTACACTCCAGCCTGGGTGACAGAGTGAGACTACGACTCAAATAAATAAACAAACCAACAAATAAATACACACACACATACATACATAAATTTAAATAAATAAATAAAACAGATGAGTTCTTTCAAAATCCTGAGCCTAATTTTTAATTTTTTAATTATTATTCGATGATAAATGTTCTTGTTATTTTCTGAGGCACAGTTTCTCAAATAATTCTGTTTTATCTACTATTACTTAAAACAAATGAGTCATACCAGGCCCAGTGGCTCACACCTATAATCCCAGCATTTTGGGAGGCAGAGGCAAGAGGATTCCCTGATCCCAGAGGTTTCAGACCAGCCTTGGCAACTAGGTGAGGCCTTGCTTCTACAATAAATTAAAATATTAGCTGGATGTGGTGGTGCACACCTGTAGTTCCAGCTACTTAGAAGACTGAGGCAGAAGGATTGCCTCAGGCCAGCAGGTTGAGGCTGCAGTGGCCATGAGCATGCCACTGTACTCCAGCCTGGGTGACAGAGTGAGACTCTGACTCAAAAATAAATAAAATAAAATATAAAGCAAAGTAAAATAGTCAAACTGGAGTTTATAATGTATAGACCCCAGGCATACATTTGGTGACTGAGTGTCTCTCAATAGTCAACATTATCAAATAAAGCAACTATAGGAGCTCACCATCTCCAACGGAATCAGGAATCCCAGTAAAAGTAGAGTAGAGGCTTCGAGTCAGACAGCCAGATCGTGATCCTGGCCCTCCATCACTTATTCAGTAAGTGACCTTACAGAAATTTCTTAACTTCTCTAACTTTTAATTATGTCATCTATCAAATATGAATAATATGAGTCCTTTCAAATAAGGTTGCTGTGAGATTTCAGCTGGGCATAAAACAGTTTGAAATATACTCTTTTCCATTCATTTTTCTCCTTACTGCTGGCAGGAAGGTGGATATGATAGCTTGGAGGAAGAGTCAGCCATCCTGGACCACAAGTAGAACTTGGACATAGAGCTCATGCACAGCTAAGCAAAAGAGATAGGATCTCAAGTCCCTAGAACTGTCCATTCCAGCACTACTTATCCAGCCTTTTAAGTAAGAAAGAAAGAAACTTATCTCATTAAGCTACTGCCATTCTATACTTTCATGAGCCTCAAACTAAGCCTCATCCCATCCAATAACAATGTGGTATAAACATAGAAGTTGGTACCTGTACACCTTCATTACAATGTTCAGATGTGAGGATAAGTCCTGGCAAGTTACTAGGAAGGTCCAACCGCCTGAAATACCAAACGAGGTTCCAGAAAATGATTGGATGTTGATTGATGAAAGAAGATGTATGAATCACCTGATCGCCTTCGTTTTCCAGCAAAGATTCAAGTTCTTTTCGAAGCACTAGAGGACTCAAGTAAGGCACAGAAACGGGGGGAGGATTGGGCCTTTTCCCTAAAGGATCCTTAAAAATAAAAACAAAAAGGAAGTGAGTATTTTCTGTTTAATTCTGTATGCCTAAGATCACTTCCCAATGAGATTATACTTCTCTATCTATTATTTTAAAATCAATTATTTCAGGACCACTGCTACACTCAGGAGAATATCCTAATGAATGAAAGCCTAAAAAAGAAAAAAATCAACTACAGAAGAATTATATAATATTCTAATAAATATGTATATGTACACCCAGTATAATTACAATGTTGTTACATACCACAACTTCCTGGAGACTGTTTGGAAGACTGACTGTTGAAATGCCATGAAACGGTCGCTGAGTAAAGTCAATGTTTTGCAAAGGACCTCCAACACTGTGACTTCGAGTCAAAGATACATTTCGCTTTGATAAACTATTAGCCACAGGTGAAATTTGCAGAGTTTGGACATCTCCACTGGCTCTCTTTATTTCATCACTTTAAAAAAAAATGGAGAAGAAATGTTGTGTTCATGTAGAAAATCTGTAGAGCTAGAGCAATTTCTACAATGAATCCTGAGTCTACTAAATATATCTCAGGGGATCAGTACCACGCTTAGGAATTAAATTTCTTCAAACGTTTTTATAAAACTGTTCAGAAGAACAGGAAGGAATGGATGGCTCTGGTGAAGGGTAGGACGAAGACATACTGTAGATAACAGGTATTATTTTAAAAAGACAAAGTGCCTATTCAGTTGCTTTATGATTTCACCTTTATTAAACAAAATCACCTAGAAGTATACTGCATGCAATAAGTATAGTACAGTCATTGACAAGTATCTAATCTCTACAAGCCCATGACCCACCTAAGGATGGAGACCAGATCTTACTTACCCTTTTATTTTTAGTGCTTAGCATAATGTTTAGCACACAATAGACTCTCAATAAAGGTTTGATTAAATCAATATTTAAGAATAATGTATATACTTCACAGAAAGAGAATACTTCTCTAGAAACTGGTAAAGACTACACTAAATGGGAAACACTTGTTACTGTTGAGAAGTTCGTTTTTGTGAAACATTACTATAGAACATTAAACTCAGCTCAAAATGGTTTATAAGATTCATTCACTAGATATTTACACACCATGTGATAACAAAAAGCTAATTGGGCTGGATACAGTGGCTCATGCCTGTCATCCCAGCACTTTGGGAGGCCGAGGCGGGAGAAATGTCTAAGTCCAGGAGTTCAAGACCAGCCTGGGCAACATAGTAAGACCTTGTCTCTACAAAAAAAATTAACAACTTAGCCAGCTATGGTGATGCGTGCCTATAGTCCCAGCTACTCAGGAGGCTGAGTCAGAAGGATCACCTGAGTCCAGGAAGTTCAGGCTGCAGTGAACTGTGGTCATGCCACTACACTCCAGCCTCGATGACAAAGTAAAACTCTGTCTCAAAAAAAAAAAGATAGGATTACATTTTTTTAAATACCAGAATTTATGCCTCACAAGTCAGGTTAACTTTAAAGATGGAATTTTTATAAGGGTACTCAATTGATTATAAAGAATTCTCTGTACCCTATGGTACCTTGGCTCAACTGCAGAGCTTGCTTCTTCAGTTATGGTTTGGTTAGGTTTTGAGAAATCCATGAAGTTGATCAGGTCAGGTTCTGCTAAACTGGATACAGGTTTGTGCTCCAAGGACTCATTTGCCAATGGAATGCTTCCACTTTGAAAACTGTCACCAGAGGTACTTGGTTTCAGGAAAAAGCTAAATACAGAACAATGTTTAAAGGCTTTAAAATCCTAAAGTCTTTTGAATTTCAAAATATTTAGACTCACCTTATGATGAAAACAATCACTGAGTTAGCTAAGGGAAATAATGCCCATTTCAAACAAACAAGCTCTCTCCTTGCCCAGTCCCAACCTACTCCCATTTTCTCTTCCCAGCCTATCCTAACCTTTGCAAACGAAAGGTCTCGAGCAATTCAATATAAGGTTCCTTCAGTTTCTGAGAATCAGAAAGGAAAGCTATGGAAGAAGAGGGGAAGCAAAAGATTTTATTAATTTCCCAAGTCAAAAAAAAAAAAAAAAGAAGAGCTACAGCAAAAGCAGCATTTTAAGATATATTAACCTCTGATTGTTTATAATGCCTCTTTTTTTCACTTATAAATCTCCATCTCACTGAGCACAGTGGCTCATGCCTGTAATCCCTACACTTTGGGAGGCTGACTAGGGAAGAATGCCCGAACCCAGGAGTTTGAGGCTGTGGTGAGCCATACTTTAGCCTACATGACAGAATGAGAGCCCGACTCAAAAAAAAAAAAAAAAATCATCTCCATCTTATCATTTGTTTCTCTTTGTTTTGTTTTGTTTTTGTTTTTGTTTTTTTGGTGTTTTTTGAGTCAGTCTCACTCTGCTGCCCAGGCTGGAGTTAAGGAGTGCAATGGCATGCTCACAGCTACCACAGCCTCAACCTCCTAAGTTAAGGTGATCCTGCCACCTCAGTCTTCCAAGTAGCTGGAAGTACAGGCATGTGCCACATGTCCAGCTAATTTTTTTGATTTATTATAGAGACGAGGTCTCGCCAAGTTGCCCAGGTTAGTCTCAAACCCATTAGGTGAGGCAATCCTCTCGCCTCCACTTCCCAAAGTGCTGGGATTACAGGCATAAGCCATCGTACCCAGCAATCTTGTCTTTTCCTTTTCTTTTTGTCAGAGTCTCACTCTGTCACCCAGACTGGAGTACAGTGGCATGCTCACAGGCCAGTGTGGCCTCAACCTGCTGAGCTCAGACAGTCCTCCTGCCTCAGCGTTCCAAGTAGCTGGAACCATAAGCATGTGCTACCACACCCAGTTAATTTTTTGATTTATTGTAGAGACGAGGTCTCGCCAAGTTGCCCAGGCTAGTCTTCAACCCCTAGGCTTAGGCAATTATCTCGCCTCTGCCTCCCAAAATGCTGGCATTATAAGCATGAACCACCATGCGCAGAATTCTTGTCATTTCTTATCTTCTCTATTCATTCTTTTATTTCCATTTTATCTTCTCCTTCTCCCTAGGGAGGACTGGGTGAGGAAAGGACCTTGCAAGGAACATTAGAGAATTTTCTGAAGTAAAGGTAATTGTTGGTAAGGGTTTGATTTGCACAAATATATGCATTTACTCTTCAAATGGTATGTTTAAGATTCATAAATTTTATTGTCTATATATTTACCTCAAAAGGAAATAAAACTGCAAATACTGAACTCTAGTTAATGATATACACACTAAAGTCTTGGAGGGAGAAATGTATCAATATCTATGTCTTACTTTTACATGATTAAAAGTTTTAGATACATTAATGGAGGGACAAACAGACAGGTGTTAAAGCAAGTATAGCAAAACGTAAACTGAAGAAAGCACGTGGGTAGATATATGCGTGTTCACTGTAAAAGATCTTTACGTTGTGTTATATGGGGAGGCCCAAAAAACACAGAATTATATTTTGGGAGGGTGAGCCCCTTGTGGTACAGGCTCCCCCTGCTAGGTAAGTCTTCTGGGAACCCACTGGCATCAGTATATCAGCTAGCATCGTTGTGAGAGGATGCGTTGGGCTTCAGTGAATTTTTAGATTCTGTCACCACGTTTGCCCATTTCATGATGGTTGGTTTATGAATGCGCCTGCCCACATCATACTAGTATTCAGCAGTTTTTGTTGTTGTTTTATAATTTTTTTTTTTTTGAGTAGGAATCTCATTCTGTGACCCAGGTTGGGGGTCACAGTGGCACACTCATGGCCACCTCAGCCTTGACCTGCTGGGCTCAGGCGATCCTTCCGCCTCAGCCTTTCAAGTAGCTGGAACTACAGGCACATGCCACCACGCCTGGCTAATTTTTTGTTTTATTGTAGAGATGAGGTTTTGCCAAGTTGCCCAGGCTGGTATTGAACCCGTGAGTGAGCACAGGCAATCCTCTCACCTCAGCCTCCCAAAGTGCTGGGATTATAGGCGTGAGCCACCATGTCTGGCCCTGAATTTATTTATTTTTTAGTTGAAGTCTCATTCTGCCACCCAGGCAAGAGTGCAGTGGCACACTCATGATCACCACAGCCTCGACCTGCTGGGATTAGGTGATCCTTCCGCCTGAGCCTTCCAAGTATCTGGAACTACAGGTGCATGCCACCATACCCAACCAATTTTTTAATTTATTGTAGAGATGAGGTCTCACCAAGTTGTCTAGGCTGGTTTCAAACCCCTGGACTCAGGCAATCCTCTCATCTTGGCCTCCCAAAGTGCTGGGATGACAGGCTTGAGCCACCACGCCAGGCCTTGAATTTTTTTTAAACTCACACTTATTTTACGAATTTATAGAAAAAGTAAGTTAAAAAAAAATCTAAGTGAAGGAACTTGCCCTACTTACCAGACATAGCACAAAGACAGAGTGATAAAAGCAATATGGTATTAACAAAAACAACAAGAAAATTCAGCCTATAATGCCAGCACTTTGGAAGCCCAAGGCAAAAGGACTGCCTGAGTCCATGGATTCGAGACCAGCCTGGGCAACTTGGTGAGACCTCATCTCTACAATAAGTCAAAAAATTAGCCAGGCTTGGTGGCATGCACCTTTAGTTCCAGCTACTTGGAAGGCTGAGGTGGAAGGATCCCTGGAGCCCAGTAGGTTGATGCTGGGGTGGTCAAAAGCGTGCCACCACACTGCAGCCTGGGCGACGGAGTGAGATTCCAACACACACACACACACACACACACACACACACACACGGGGTGGTCAAAAGCGTGCCACCACACTGCAGCCTGGGCGACGGAGTGAGATTCCAACACACACACACACACAAAAGTGCCAACAAGTTAGGCAAAGAGTTAAAGCCTTTGTTTCCCTTTTTTCTTCTAGAGAACACATAATTAAGGTCACTGAGGCAGAAGGTTCAAAATAATGCCTAACCCTAGTTTCAGATTATCCAGAAATAAGGGTTAGTTCCAAGAACTGACTACTACTGAGAATCTTTCTTTAAATAAAATGGAAAAGTAGTCTCCCACATTACTCGAGTTTTTGAGTTGGAGTCTCACTCTGTCACCCAGACTAGAGTGCAGCGGCCGCTCCTGGCCACTGCAGCCTCGACCTGCTGGGTTCCGGCGATCCTTCCGCCTCAGCCTTCCAACTAGCTGGAACTACAGGCGCGCGCTACCACACCCGGCTAATTTTTTGATTTACTGTAGAGATGAGGTCTCGCCAAGTTCCCCAGGCAGGCCTCGAACCCGCGGGCTCAGGCAATCCACTCACTTCAGCCTCCCAAAACACGGGATTACAGGCTGAGCCACCAAGCCCGGCTATTACTCGAGTTTTCTACTCAAACACCAAAGGTGAGGAATACAAAGGAGAGGCATGCCTGGAGCACACCAGGGACAGTTCTCTCCTCCACCCCAACCGGTCATGTCTTCTGGGGGGATGTGACCTCCTGAGGAAGCTTTGACAATACCGACCTTGCAGAGCCTCTCAAGTCTTTGAACTCAATATTGAGAAGAGGCAAGAAGTTGCTTTTACAGAACGGACAGGTTGTATTCAAATTGGAGTCATCTGCGGTCCATCCAGCCATAATTTCTTCATCATAAACTAAAGCTCCACAGGCTCTACACTGTGAACAACTTGACATCAAAACCTAAGGACAGAAAAATGCAGACACTGAGAACCTCTATGGTAAAAATCAAAATTAACAGGCTACTCTCTTGAGATAAGCATAGGATTTTATTTATCCTACCGATCAAATTTGGAATTAACAGTTCTATTACTCTACAGGTCAACTAGAAGCTCACTGTCTTGCTTACATAAGACAACAAGCAAATTCAACAAAATGACTTATTTTATTATTCTGTCCACCAAGGCATCCTAGAACCCTGTTAGATGCCATTCTGAAATAAAAATGTGTGTACAGCCACTTTGTCATGGGCAGAGTCAGAACTTTTACCTCCATCGCACAATTCTGATAGATGCTAGACATGCTGGTATTTTGAGAAGAACCATGGTCTGATTTTTCAAAGTCTTGCCCTTTCATGCCTCTTGGAAATGGAACTTCACCTAGAGAGGAATGAGCATCACAACACCTTAGGTAGAAAATGTCCTTAGTCTTTGAAAACGTGTACCAAAGTGTTTGTGAAAGATGTATCAAGAAGTTTGCAATGTTTTTTCAAATGGTTTTGTATAAAAATGTATGCATTTACAGAAAGGGATAAAGTTAACAACAGCTAATTAAATCTAGGTGGAAAATACATAATTGTTCATTGTACAATTTGTTCAACTTTTTATAACATTCGAAATTTTTCATAATAAAAAGTCAGAGAAAAAGAACAGAATTATAATTTTAAAAAGTAACACCAAGCTAAGAAATGTCAATGATACAGCCCAGGGATTCTGAAACTGTGGCATACATTTGATTCATCCAGAGATACTGCGTAAAAATACACATTCCCAAGGCCCCATCCCACAAATTCCATCTTAGAAGTTTTAGCAAAAGGCTCAGACATCTGCATATATTTTAAAACAAACTGCCTGGAGAATTCTGATGCATGCTAAAGTTTGAGAACTAATGATATAATCCAGAAAGATATATAATTAAAAATAAACATAGTGAATGACTATAGTACTCATAGATTATATAAAATTAGAGTAGATGGTATGGCTATTATTAAAAAATCTATCAATCTTCCCAACAAAAGGAGTTTATCAGGGAGGAGGGAATTATAAACATATAAATTAAAATAAGCAAAAACTGAATGAAGACAAGACAATCTTCCTCATACCTGTTTGATAATGCAGTTTTCCTACATCTCCACTACTACAGCTACTGCCAAGACTCGTGTTGCTCTGGGTAAGTTCACTGGGGACCAACCCTGAGATACTTGCATTAGGCAATACATTCTCCCCCAGAATATGCTCTTCTAGGCCAGCTGGGAAGCTGTAATCTCTGTTAGTTTCCTCCTTTAATTAAAAAGAATAAAATCCCACATACATAAACAACACCTTCTTCAGTGGAAATATACTCACTCTACCCTTTTCAGAATTAAACTCTATAATCTTTAAATAAAGCATCATCCCTGTATTTTTCAAAACCATGAAAGCGAGCCAGGCATGGTGGCCCACACTTATAATCCCAGTAATTAGGGAGGCCAAGGTGAGAGGATTGCTTGAGCCTAGAGGTTTGAGACCAGCCAAGGCAATACAGTGAGACCTCATCTCTACAAAAAAATTAAATAAATAAAAATATTACCCAGGCATGGTGGCACATGTCTGTAGTCCCAGCTACTTGGAAGGCCGAGGCGGGAGGATTCCAGGAGGTTGAGCCCAGGAGGTTGAGGCTGCAGTAGGCTATAATTATGCTGCTGCACTCCAGTCTGGGTGATAGAGTGAGACCCCAACTCAAAAAAAAAAAAATCCATGAAATCTTAATCATATAGGATGGGCACAGTGTCTCAGCCTGCCATCCCAGCACTTTGGAAGGCCAAGGCGAGAGGACTGCCTGAGTCTGGGGGTTCGAGATTGGCAACTTGGTGAGACGTCGTCTCTACAATAAATCACAAAAATTAGCCAGGCGTGGTGGTGTGCACCTGTAGTTCCAGCTACTTAGAAGGCTGAGGCAGAAGGATCACCAGAGCCCAGCAGGTCGAGGCTGCAGTGGCCGTAAGTGTACCACTGCACTCCAGCCTGGGCGACAGAGTAAGACTCCAACTCAAAAAAGAAAAAAATCTTAATCATACCATTATTATTCAGAAATTCTCTTCCACAATCTAAGACATTCATGCCACAGCCTACAATGCCTGAAGACCGTGTTGCGCCCCAGGTGTACATCTGGGGCCTGTCTCTCTCAATATTCAATAATATAAAATAAAAGGAACTCTAGAAGCTCACTGTCTCCAATGGAATCAGGAATCCCAGTACAAGCAGAGTAGGGGCTTTGAGTCATATTGTGATCTTGGCTTTCCATTACTTATTGAGTATGTGACCTTATAGGAATTACTTAACTTCTCTAATTTTTAATTATATCACCTGAAAATATGATGAGTCCTTTCAAATAAGGTTGTTACGAGGATTTTAGCTAGGAATCTGATTATTCAGAATAACAAGCATCAATACTAAGAGACACAAACATGAATAAAGTTCTAAACACGGTTGTTCTTCATTATTGTTAGTAATTGCTGCTGGATGCAGTGGCTCATGCCTATAATTCCAGCAATTTGGGAGGCTGAGGTGAGAGAACTGCCTGAACCCAAGGGTTCAAGACCAGCCTGGGCAACTTGGAGAGACCTTATCTCTACAATAAAAAAAAAAACTAGCTGAGCGTGGTGGTGCACACCTGTGGATCCAGCTACTTGGAAGGCTGAGGTAGAAGGATCACCTGAGCCCAGCAGATTGAGGCTCCAGTAGAAGTGAGCATAACGCTGCACTCCAGCCTGGGTGACAGAGTGAGGCTCCAACTCAGAAAAAAAAAAAAAAAATTACATGTGCCCAGGCTGGAGTACAGTGGCACAATCATGGCTCACTGCAGTCTCGACCTCCTTGGTTCAGGTGATCCTACCACCTCAGCCTCTCAAGTAGCTAGGACTACAGGAGCACACCACCATGCCCAGTTAATTTTCTTTATATTTTGGTAGAGATGACATCTCACTATGTTCCCTAGGCTGGTCTCAAACTCCTGTGCTCAAGTGATTCTCCCACCTCAGCCTCCCGAAGTGCTGGGATTACAGGCCTGAGCCACCAAGCCTGGCCTCAAAATTATAAATCCTTCAAACCCCAATTTAGATACCACTTGCTTTGCTTTTTCTGGACAGCTCCCAACCTGAACCTCTTTTGATACATTGCTCTTCAATATGTTCTCCCAAGATACTGCTAAGATAAGAGCATGAACCCTACAGCCAATATCCTTGACTTCAAATATTAGTTTTGCTACTCACTAGTTATATAATCTTGGGAAGCTAATTAACATCTCTGAATTTCATACACCATTTACAAAATTAGGCGAACAATGGTACCACCCTGATGAGGCTGCTATGAAAATTAAATAAATGCATATGTGTGTGGATATATCCTTATATAAAAGACATACAGCTTATAACAACATCTTTTTTTTTTTTTTTTACAAGAAGGATCTTGCTATGTTACCCATGCTAGTCTTGAACCTCTGGGCACAAGCAATCCACCCACCTAAACTTCCTGGGTCACTGGGATTACAGGTTTGAGCCACCATGCACATCTCAAAAGTATCTAATACATACTGTTACAGTAATAATAGCAAACAACCCAGCTCTCTGTCTTTTCTACCAGATTAAAGTACTATATCATTCTTTGAATATAAGGTGGAATTTTAATTAACTTTTTCTGCAAAACAAGCAAATGTCCCTCATTTTCATAAAAAAGATCCAGTGATTAATTCTATTTACAATAGTTTTTAAAAGACTTGATCATTTGTCATGTAGGATAAAATCTACAGCTTAAGCTGCAGATTGACTCGGTACATATTAAGGAGACTAAATGAGCGAAAGTCATACGAGAAGTGAAGTGCTACGCGAACACAATATAGCATCATTGTTCACTTTAAACACAAATCACTCATGCCTTCAAAGAAATAAACTTAATGTTTCAGTCTAAAATGATCTATGGAATTAAAAAGTGGCCTTGATACTGTTTCTACATTATTAATTTCCTTACATTTATGTTCTTCAAGAAAGAGACCAAAAATGCATAACGTTTTAAAATATGTAAACCAAGGTTACCAGAAATCGCCTACATATTTAAAACAGTACTATAAACAGTCCAGTATCTGGCAGACAACACACATAAAACTTTCTTACCTCATCATCTGAGTAGTTGTAGGCAGAGGCAACAGCTACCCACATCTTACTGGCTACTGTCGCTGCTTGTTTCATACTAGATTTCAGGACATCTATCTTGGGCCCTGAGAGTATATTATCCAGCTTCAGTCCTGACAGAGAATTCACTACAGAACCCAATGAGCCATGTGGTGAAGAACGCACCAGGGCGGACAGAGAAGTTGAACGTTCTTTAGGAGTTCGAGAAGGGGTTTGCTGCTTGAAACGCCCAGTGAAAGTTTTAGACCTGGACACGGCAGGGGAGCTCTTTTCGCTTTCGGAATTGTCCTGTGCTGGGGGATCATGATCTAGAGGTAAGCTCGATCTCCTCTCTAAAGGGTGAAAGAATGCAGCAGTCGTGTCAGATTCTCGGTTTCCGTCTCTGTGCAACTCCATACTCGAAGATTTACTACCCAGGGGACTCTTTAGGTTCATGTAGCTTTCAATTTCATCAGCTAGATTACGTGCAATAACTGGAGAAAACATCTTATCTTCAGAATCAGGAGTTTTTTCTCCTGTACATTCAGTGGCTAAAAGAGACAGAGGATCAAGTCCAGTTTCGACATCTTCCCTCTCGACAGCTTTAGCAACACCATACAAACTGCTTCTCTTATTCATCAGATCTCTGGGCTGGCGGCCGTTACTCTCACTTTGCAGGCAGCCACAGGCGACCTCCGTTGCAGTAGTTCCAGCTCCATCATCACGCACAGGTTCTGGGGGCTCCTGGCTCTCCTCAAGCATCCCGAGCACCAGAGATGACCTGCGCTCAGGATCCCAAGCGCTTTCAGACACACGAGTCCGACTATTGGGGAAGTGACAGCTGACATCATCAAAGCTATGTGTTCTTGCGACATGAAGGGGAGAAGTCTTAGGACACGTCAATGCTGCTGTGAGGATCTTGGCATCTGCACCCATCATGATGGCCATTTCGCTTGAGTTGAAATCCAAGCTACTCTTCTTAAGCAGCATTCCGGCTCGGCTTTCAGAACTGAAACTACAGCTCCTCTCTGGAAAATGCTTTTGTCTTTTTTCTCCTGTATCACCATTCTTCTTGAGATTAGCAACTTCACGAAAGACTGCATCTTCAAATGGATCTTGAGTAGAAAACAGCACATTTGATGTACTATCTAAAAGAGCAATAAAATATTAACAATAAATCTTCCAGTGTATCTTTAAAAAAAAAAAAAGACTGGTTCTCGCTTTGTTGCCCAGCCTAGTCTCGAACTTCTGGGCTCAAGCGATCCTCCTGCCTTGGCCTCCCAAAATGCTAGGATTACAGGCATGAGCCACTGTGCCCAGCTGTCCAATGTTAACTTTTATTAAAATGTTTTTTTATGATTATAAAAGTGGCATATATTCAGAGTAAAATATTCATAAAATTTAGAAGAGATAACAAAGGTATCTAGAAAAAAGTTCTCCAAAAAAGTTATTAAAGCCTGTCTCCAAGAGATAACATTTCCATGTATAACCTGCCTTTCATACTCTATACACCCATTAAAAAAAAAACAAAAGATCATGCAATATATGCTGAACATACCTATATTTTTCACTAAAATATATTACATTTATCAATAAACACAGGCCTATTCTTATTTCTTACATTTCAAGTGCCTTATGTTCAATTTAGGAAATATATTCTGAGGTGAACAGCAGACCTAAAGAGAATTAACCTCTTCCATCTTAGCTTTCCTACATCCAATTCAACAAAGATTACCAGAAATCTGCTCTGTACAAAGCAAATTTGTAATTGTAGAGGAATTATGTATTTGCTATAAGCAAAGCCTTACTGCTCCAAAGAAAAAGAATCCAGGATGGCCAGGCACGGTGGCTCACGCCTGTAATCCCAGCACTTTGGGAGACGGAAGCCAGAGGACTGTCTGAGCCCACAGGTTCAAGAACAGCCTAGTCTCAAACCCGTGGGCTCAGGTAATTCTCTCACCTCAGCCTTCCAAAGTGCTGGGATTATAGGTATGAGCCACCGCGCCTGGCTAAAAATTTTTCAGATGTATTCACGCCTTCAGCAGATATCTGAATATCTATGAGCACCCACTGTGTGTAGGACTAGGATTATAATGGCAAATAAAAAAGACATAATCTCAGTCTCTACAGAGGTAAGTCCGATTTGATCCAGTAGAGTACAAACATGCTGGTGACCTTCCAGCTTTGGGGGAAGCATGCAGTTTGCTGCTCATTGTTACCATGCAATCTTTTTCTACTCCAAGACGAAAAGCTATTTCCTATTGGAATAATTGGAACTTAAAATTCCACCTGTTATTGACTTAATGTTTGTGTCCTCAAAATTCATATGCTGAAATCCTAACCCCTAATGTGATGGTGTTAGAAGGTGAGGCCCTTCAGGGATAATCAGGTCATCAAAGTGGTACCTGCATTAATAGGATTAGTGCCCTTTTAAAAGAGAGCCCAGAGAGTTCTCTCCCACTCTGCCATGAAAGGATAAAGTGTCAGCAGTCTGCAACCTGGAAGAGAACCCTCACCAGAACCCATCATGCTAACAACCCTAACCTTGGACGTTGCAGTCTCTAGAATTGTGAGAAATAAACTTCTTCTTTTCTTGTTTTTTTTTCTGAGTTGGGGTCTTACTCTGTCACCCATGCTGGAGTGCAGTGTGGCATAACTAGAACTCACCACAGCCTTGGACTCCTGAGCTCAGATGATACTTCCACCTCAGCCAGGATACCAAGTAGCTGGAACTACAGGTGCATGCCACCACGTCCATTTTTTTTTTTTTTAGAGATAAGGTTTCACTATCTTGTCTAGGCTGGTCTCGAACACTGGACTCAAGCAATTCTTTCACTTTGGCCTCCCAAAGTGCTGGGATCACAGATGGGAGCCACTATGACTAGCACTTTTTTTGTAAGAGTTGGGGTCTTACACTGTTGCCCAGACAGAAGTGTGGTGGCACAATCATGGTTCACTGCAGTAATTCTCCTGCTTTAGCCTCCTAAGTGGCTGAGACTAAAGGTACACATAACTAAATCTGGCAGAAATAAATTTCTGTTGTTTACAAGCCACTCAGTCCATAGAATTCTGTTACAGCAGCCCGAATGGACTAAAAAAAACACCATTCATATTTAGGGTTTTCATTTGTTTTTTAAAAGCCATAATGATCTGAAAGCTTTAAGGAAAAAAGTGATCTTTGATAAGATCTTTTTTTAAAGGTTATTTTTAGCCTTGTACTAATTTCAAGTTGTGCTAACAAATAATCATAATCATATCAAATAATTAGAACTAATGATAAGCATTTAGAGATTTTTTAGAGATTTTGGGGGAATGAAACTAACCAATTATACAACTAAAAGTATGTACCTGCTTTGAAAACTGTTCCCAGTATTTGAGAAACAAATCTTTGTAAGTATTACTGGTTCCCATAGTATTTCCAGGAACTTAGTGGCACATTTTACTCAATTTTAAAATGAATTTGTTTGATAAACTGGCAAAAAGTCCCATTTCCACCCCTTTCTTTCTTAATGAAATAAATCTTCCCAGATCAGGATGTACTGTGAAAATAAAATGAATAAAAGGAAAGAAAACATACCAGTCCCCAGACCACATGTCCACTTCAATATTCTCAGAGGATTCTAAACCTGTGATGAAGAAAACTCTGTCCTTCTTTTCCCCACCCTCCCTGCTATCAACAGCCTGGGAAAACGGGATCTATACGTATATACATACATAAAGTCATACAACAGATATATTTTCAGACAAGACAGTCGACTTTAAAAAAGTGAATTGTTGCTACCACTAAAAAAGGACAAAGGACACAAGCCAATTTCATTGTCCTTTAAAATCACAGGCTTAGATGCATGCTTAAAGGGTACATGAAAGTCTCTCATAAGCAAACAACTATGGAAATAATATAAAAAGGGAACTGGCAGTAGTGGAAAACTGCCGGGGGGGGCGCACACCTCATCAACAAAGGTACTTGCATAATGAACATTTGTATCCCTAACCCTGAATTGTACCCCACACATTCAAAATTAAAAAAAAAAAAAAAGAATATATGAAAGGTCTACAATATGAACTAGTGAACACAAATTCAAGGGACTCACATGCAAAAGTTATTTATTACGCAAATACTTAATCACAAATAAGTGGCTCAGGGTGCCTATAACAAATGAGCAAAATTAAAGTATGTTTGTGTAGAGTGAAAATGATGCAAAACTTTTTCTTCCATTTTTGTTTAGTGATAGGAAGCACCCTGTCCCTCATAAGCCCTCCGGGATTTGATCACATCATTCTTGATGAGTACAGGAGGCCCCACTGTATAGGCTTCTGTTGTCTACAACGAGAAACAGTGACCAAACAGAGAACAGACGCTACAACAGGGAAAGGCATTTCTAATAACAATGTCGAGCACTAAGTACTCTTCCTTTTAAAAATTAAATACCATGAGCATGCCACTGCACTCTAGCCTGGGCGACAGGGTGAGACTCCAATTCAAAAAAAAAAAGTAAATGCCTTTAAGTAACAAAATTTTTAATTCTTTTAGCCTATTTATAGAATTCAAAAGTCACTTGTGACTCTTTAGTATTTCCATTATAATTAAGTCAACAATTTAATGTCATTAAAGACATTTATGTGAGGTCAGGCACAATGGCTCACATCTGTAATCCTGCACTTTGGGAGGCTAAGGCAGGAAGATGACTTGAGGCCAGAAGTTCATGACCAGCCTGAGCAACATAGTGACTCTGTGTCTACAAAAACTTTAAAAAATTAGCTGGGTAGGGTGGCGAGCACAGCTACTCAGGAGACTGAGGTGGGAGGATCACTTGAGATCAGGAGTTCAAGGTTACAGTGAGCTATGATCACACCACTGGGTAGAGTGAGACCTTGTCTCTTAAAAAAAAAAAAAAAACCAAGCCGGGCTCGGTGGCTCAGCCTGTAATCCCACGCCTTTGGGAGGCTGAGGTGAGTGGATCGCCTGAGCCTGCGGGTTCGAGACCCGCCTGGGCAGTGAGACCCCATCTCTACAATAAATCAAAAAATCAGCCGGGCATGGTAGCACATGCCTGTAATTCCAGCTACTCGGAGGCTGAGGCGGAAGGATCGCCGGAGCCCAGGAGGCGAGGCTGCGGTGGCCGGGAGCGGCCACTGCACTCCAGTCTGGGCGACCGAGTGAGATTCCAACTCAAAAAAAAACAAAAAAAAAAACCAGCCAGGCTTGGTGGCTCAGCCTGTAATCCCGCGCCTTGGGAGCCTGAGGTGAGTGGATTGCCTGAGCCCGCGAGTTCAAGATCCGCCTGGGCAACTTGGTGAGACCTCATCTCTACAATAAATCAAAAAATGAGCTGGGCGTGGTAGCGCACGCCTGTAGTTCCAGCTACTTGGAAGGCTGAGGCATAAGGAGTGCCGGAGCCCAGGAGGTCGAGGCTGCAGTGGCCGGGAGCGGCCACTGCACTCCAATCTGGGCGACAGAGTGAGACTCCAACTAAAAAAGAAAAAGAAAGTAAAAAAAAAAAACCTATGTGTCCGTAGAAGTACATTTTCGAAGTTTAATAATCAACATATAAAGACTCACCAGCGCTACTTTTCTTGTTGCTGATATCGAATACACCAGACGGAACTTTCACGATGCTGCCGCCCCACGCAGGAGGTTCAGTAGGACTGTGAGGCTCTGGGCTAGGCTGTGAATGTTTTGCCACAATAGCAGAGACATCACACACCACTAGGGAAAAAATATTTGAATGTTATCATTCCTCCTTTCGCCAACATTGCACAGAAGCCATACACTGATTTTTAAATACTGTATTTTTTCCTCCAACAGTCAGGTGAATATACTACTATTTTATTACCGATTTGTTTCTGATTTTCTTTATGCCATAAATGTCACCAATGTTGACTTAAATTATGCTTAAAATAAGAAACAACATCAAAGAAAGTACACTTTGTCTAAGAGAATAGGAAGAATGTCTTACTACCATGAGCCAAAACATTCCTCCCTATCTCCATTAAATGATTACAACAAATCTCTACTTTAATGAGTCTTATAAAAACTAAGAAAACCATACAGACTATTTTTAACCTACCAATGAAAACCATCCACTTTGATATCGGAAGGACTGCGAGTGAAAGAGCATTTTAAAATATAAAGGAGCACTAAAATATAAGTTTTGATTATTCAAAGTTTAGTCCTGGTTCTGTTACAAAGTAGTCATGTAACTTTGGCAAATATCTCAATGGATTGCACTTTCCTGCAAAATTAAAAGCTGACCTCAGTTTCTAAAGAGCTCTTAAATGCTAAAATTCAGAGACACAAGGCAGTAAAGTCGATTGTGTATCTTAGTACATATATCTTATGAGCCAGAACTTATTATTTCTGAAAATTATCACCAAAGTTATCAAATAAGATAAACTTTGAGTTAATACAGGTATTTTCTAGGTAAAGTTCATAAATTTCAGTACTTAACCTTCTGTTTGCACTTTTGTTTTAGGTATTAATTCTCTGGCTACTTGTTCTGCAGGCACATGGATTTCTGCATCGTCCTTTCTAAGTTCATCCTTAGACCCATAGCCTTGGTCAGACTGACCACCTGTTAAAAAGAATGCACACTTATTTTAAACATTTTTATATACTTATTATAATTTATATATAAACTATCAAAAGAAAATTCCACCAATCAACACAATTAAAACTTAGAGAAAAGGAAGACAAAAAGCACGCAAGGCACACAGAACATTTTTTAAATAATAAAAACAGGGACATCCAAGACTAAAGAGCATCACACATTTGGAAGCACCAAACCTTCATTTCCTCATCCATAAATTAAAGAGATTTGGACAAGATGTTTTAAAAAGTCTCTTTCAGAGAGTGTCAACAGGATGCTACCTTTTGTGTAAGGAAAAAAATGGAATAATACACATATATATTGTCTACTTTTAAAAAAATAAATGAAGGAAAGATAAATCAGAAAACAGTAAAAAAAAAAAATGGTTACCTACAAGGGGTGGGGGAAAATAGGATGGAATGACTACAGAGGGAGAAAACTTCTCTAAGTGTGGCTTGCTGTATTGTTTTTCTTTTTGGAGATGTAATATATTTTAAAAAACAAAGCCAGTAAAATGAGGGGGGTACAACTGAATGCAACCAGAAACAAATGAAGCCAAATGTATTTCATATGAATAGCATAACCACACTGAACTTGTCAGGGAACAACTAATCCAAGGAACTTCTGAATATATTGTTTTTAATATATACCCTAAGTCTGGGAGTAACAGTCAAATCCTGAATTGCTTGGTAGGTTTGTTTTTCACAGGACAATGGGTATGACAATTCTGAAACTATTTTGTATGTACACTATACATATACATATCTTCTAGCTCCGTGTGTGCTTTAAAATTTAAAAGCAGTAACATCTGGTAACAGTGAGCATACCCAGAGCCTAGATCTTGGCTTCTAAAGTCTATCCCACATTAAAAAGAACCTATGATTCTTGAAGAAATGGCTGATTCCAAAACTCAAGCAGGCAAGGGACGAGAATGAGCCAGAAGACATTGTGTTGCGCCAAAAAGGAACTGCCCCAAAACACAATAGGGCATATCTAAAGGACATAAATACCAGCCTAAAGGAGCTGCCACTGGCCATCACTGGGATAATTTGAGGACCAAATAAGGACAGTAAAAGATTATTCAGTGAATAAAATAGGAATTCATGAGTCTATACTGATAATAAATCAATGAGGAAAAAAAAATGGAGAAGGCAAATTCTTCCATAAACTAGAATGTCACCTTCTAAATGTGGAGAGAGTGATAGAGTTGGCAAAATCATCACTTTGTAACCATCACAGTAAAGATTGGTTCAGGTAAGCATCATCAACAGATGCCTAATTTAAAAGAGAAAGTGTGATGAGAAAGAATATTATCACATTATCTCAGTGTCCATTCAAAGATAGCTTATTATCTGCAAGGAAAAAACAGTAACTACACACAGAGAAATCAGACACCACTGAGGCCAGGTGATTAAAATTAACATCATTACTGAAGGGCAGACAGACACTATGTGCCTGTGGGATGTGGTCATCTGAGAAGGACTTAACATTACTTATGTAGTATCCTGATGAATGCATAAACTAATCCACACACACAAAAATCAGATCCAAATTAAAGAACATTACACAAAACAACTGAAATGAATTCTTCAAAAAGCTCAAGATCATAAAAGGCAAAGAAAGGTTGAGAAACTGTACCAGGTTAAAGGGAAGTAATAGGGGGAGTTAAACTACCACAAAAAACATTAGGACAACTGGCCAAACTGGAATACAAACTACAGATTAAAGGAACATAGCCATGTTTTTCTGAACTGAGTGAGCAAATTGTGGTTATGTAAAAGAAAGAGGCTACCGAAATATTAAGAAGTAAAAGGGCAAGATTTATGTACCCCGCTGACATGATTTCAAAGAGATGAATGATATGTGTAAACACAGAAAATGCAAACAATAAAGCAAATTAAAAAGGAGTGAATCTTCATAAAAGCTAAGTTTGAAATGATTTCAAAATAAAGTTTTTAAGAGTCTTTTTTGGCTTTAAAGTTCCACAATTTAAGATGAAAACTAAGACCAGTTACTTGAGAAGTCAGTATAACGATGACAAGGATAGCCGGGCTCGGTGGCTCAGCCTGTAATCCTGCGCCTTGGGAGGCTGACGTGAGTGGGTTGCCTGAGCCCGCGAGTTTGAGACCCACCTGGGCAACTTGGTGAGACCTCATCTCTACAAAAGATCAAAAATTAGCTGGGCGTGGTAGCGCGCACCTGTAGTTCCAGCTACTCGGAAGGCTGAGGCGGAAGGATTGCTGGAGCCCAGCAGGTGGAGGCTGCAGTGGCCGGGAGCGGCCACTGCACTCCGGTCTGGGCGACAGAGTGAGACTCCAACTCAAAAAAGATAGCCGGGCTCAGTGGCTCAGTCTGTAACCCCACGCTTTGGGAGGCTGAGGTGAGTGGATTGCCTGAGCCTGCGGGTTCAAGACCCGCCTGGGCAATTTGGCGAGACCTCATCCCTACAATAAATCAAAAAATCAGCTGGGCGTGGTAGCGTATGCCTGTAATTCTGACTACTCGGAAGGCTGAGGCGGAAGGATCGCTGGAGTCAAGGCTGCGGTGGCCGGGAGCAGCCACTGCACTCCAGTCTGGGAGCCAGAGTGAGACTCCAACTCAAAAAAAAAAAAAAAAAAAAAAAAGATGACAAGGACAGACACATAAAACAAAATATGTAGTACTTTTTGCATTCTGCCACTTATCATTAAACTACCACCATACTTTGGGTTTGCCAGATAATAAAATAATTAAATGTCCTTGAACACTATTATTTTGAATTACTAACTTCAGTCACTTTTTTTATTGACCCTCTCAGAAAATCTAGTAAAGCGATATGGTGCCATGAAATGAACACTAGACTGGAAAGTAGGTAAATTGATCCAGCTCAAACATGCCCCAACAGCTAAGTGATTCTATATCAGGTACCAAGTAGGAAAATTACACGAGATAATCCTTAATGAAATGAGCAATGTAAGCATCTGGGCTGAAAGACTCCAAAACTATCACATTTTATCTAAATTAATATTTAATAATCACTAAATTCCATATTTTGGATTCAACCATTTGAAATGCAGCTAAAGTAAATATATAAAAAAGGGATCCAGCCGGGCTCAGTGGTTCAGCCTGTAATCCCACACCTTTGGGAGGTTGAGGTGAGTGGATGCCTGAGCCCGTGGGTTCAAGACCCGCCTGGGCAGCGAGACCTCACCTCTACAATAAATCAAAAAATCAGCCAGGCGTGGTAGCGCATGCCTGTAATTCTGGCTACTTGGAAGGATGAGGCGGAAGATCGCCGAAGCCCAGCAGGTAAGGCTGCAGTGGCCGGGAGCGGCCACTGCATTCCAGTCTGGGCGACAGAGTGACTCCAACTCAAAAAAAAAAATTTAAAAAAGGGATCCAAAAGTTCTTGCCCAACTATTACAATCTTTAAACCAAATACCCAAGATTACGAGGTCATTTTTTTTTTCCATTAAGGACTAAATCGCCTCCATAAAGAGACAATCTTAAAAATCTAGAGGAGCAAAGGTGAGTGTTTATATGTTATTATTACTATTCCTGGTAAACTGGTTTCATACTAAAAAATTATTTCTGTTGGCCGGGCTCGGTGGCTCAGCCTGTAATCCCAGCACTTTGGGAGGCCGCGGTGAATGGATTGCCTGAGCCCGCGGGTTCGAGACCCACCTGGGCAAGTTGGCGAGGCCTCATCTCTACAATAAATCAAAAGTTACCCGGGCATGGTAGCGCACACCTGGAGTTCCAGCTCCTTGGAAGGCTGAGGCAGAAGGATCACCAGAGCCCAGCAGGTCGAGGCTGCAGTGGCCGGGAGCCGGGAGCGGCCACTGCACTCCAGTCTGAGTGACAGAGTGAAACTCCAACTCAAAAAAAAAAAAAATTATTTCTGTTGACTTTTACATATAAAACCCACTTCTTCTATAAGTATTAGGAAAAAATGCAGAAGACAATAAGGTAGCTTTAAAGTGAAAAGTTCATAAAAATTCCTCATTGTTAATATACAAACAGGACTATAAATTAAGAAAATCAATTATAAACAGGTTTGTAACATACATGTTGAGCTTCAATGATTGTTTGGTTTTTTTTTTGAGTCCAGGTGGTTGTGCAGTGGCATGATCACGACTCACCAGAGCCTCAACCTCCTGGGCTCAGGCAATCTTTCTGCCTCAGTCTCCCAAGAAGCTGGGACTACAACTGCGTGCTACCATGCCCAGTCAATTTTTTTTGTTATTTGTAGAGGTGAGGTATTGCTATATTGCCTAGGCTGGTCTCGAACTCCTGGGCTCAAAGCAATCCTCCTATCTCGGTCTCCCAAAGTGCTGGGATTACAGGTGTGAGCAACTGTGTCTGGTCAAGTTTCTATGATTTATACATCCTCCTGAAATTATGAGAAGGTGTTTTTTAGCACTAGTGTTCAACAGACCATTTTTGGAAAGCAATAACCACCTCAACTGTTGGAATAATGAATTATTTAATGCTTATAACACTATTTAACACAATGACACTACAAACTAACCTCAGAGTAAGAATTACAGTCAGGCAAAATATATTTTCAAATAAAATAAAATACGCTTTGCAAATTGACCATAAAATATTAGCTGGATATTTCCAGGAGAGTTTATATATGCTTATACTTGTCTGAAGGAAAGAAGCCAAGAAAAGGATAATTGTTTTCCATTCATAACAATACTTAAAATATAACAAAAGGTCTTTCCCCCACCCTACCCTTGCATGTCAGCAAAATTCAACCTAATAAATGGGAAATTACCTGAAGTGGTTAACATTCAAAGGTAGAATTAATGCACACGTGTATCCATAGCTTCACGCCATACCAGTCTGTCTGCACCCACACCATGACAGTCAAGGACAAACGCAGCACCAAGAAACAGCACAGAGCAAAAAGCAAAGCAACAAAGAGCAGAGAAAAGGAAACTTCAGTCATTGAGACAAGTTCATCAGATGAAGCATAGGAATTAGACCCAGAATTCTTTTTAAAGGAAAGCTTGAGATATTAACAACAACAACAAAAAAAAAAAAAAAAAAAAACCACGAGAGAGAGGCTGTGCAACACACATATAGGTGCTACTTTAATTACACTTATTTCTAATTTTAGAGGACATGGCTATGCCCATACAAGTAGCTTCTCCAATTTAAAAAAAAATGTCAGTTACAATAAACAGAATATTTTTTCTCATGGTGTATGACTTATTTCCCTTTTTCTTTAATGTTTATAATCTCAAAATTTTAAGATATATTTTCCACTTACTAAAAAAAAATATTTTCAACTTGTGTCACCAAAGTTCAAGTTCACTAGCTCACAGTTCCTAATGGTTATGTCATACACTTTCACAAATGAGGAACAAATATAAATAAGCACTATGCCAGAGCACTGTGCAGAGCACTCCAAAGTTTATTTTATTTCAAAGTTAACTTTATACCCTAGGAAGTAAAGAGGAGTGATCTACAGAGGTGTTAATTTCTTCTCTCACTAATACACAGTACCTTGAAAGTATTCCTATCACAAAAACTCAAGGAAGGTAAAAGTTTTTTGAAAAAGGAAAGACTTAACATGAGAGTAAGTGAAGGTTAGTAAAATCAAGACTTTAGTACCTGTGCTAGACTGATTATCAGTGGAATCAAGACTGATTAAATCTCTGACGAAGACCGTGTGCTCCCCATTGTTAGCATCATTAGAACTATCCATGCTACCGTGGCTCACCGTGTCCCCATCACTTCCACCTGTGGCATTTTGAGGCACTAAAGAGAAGGACAACAGCAGTTCAATAACTCATGCATTGAAAATCTCTAAAACTAAACATGTATGACCCACAGTTCAGTTACAGTTGCAGAATACTTTACATTTGTGAAAAAAAGAAAAATAATTTTGGACTCAGATGATCTCTCTTTAACTGTATATGAAATTATCGACCAGAAACTTATTTTTCTACTTCATTTAATTAAAAATTCGTATGCCCATAAAGTTTATGGTTCAGCAAGAAAGTGTACTTCCAATCACATGTACTACCTGATGTTGAGGAGACCTGTGACTTCTGCACAGTCTTTTTAAGCGGCTGTCTAAATTGTGCCAAGCCCCGCACGACATTCCGTATCTTTGTCCATAAGAAGATACCACTGCGAGTACTGCTAGGCCACGGGCTCTCCAAAACCACCTAAAGGTAAAATAAAGGTAAAAACAATGCTCATTAGGAATATCCAATTTTTAAAATGCACACATACATATACATGTTTATATATATATACATATGAAGAATTTTGCCAGTCAATAGGTATATGAAAAAAGGCTCACTATCACTAATCATCAGAAAAATGCAAATTAAGACTACAATGAAGCTGGGCTCGGTGGCTCAGCCTGTAATCCCGCACCTTGGGAGGCTGAGGTGAGTGGATTGCCTGAGCCCGTGGGTTCGAGACCCACTTGGGCAACTTGGCGAGACCTCATCTCCACAATAAATCAAAAATTAGCCAGACATGGCAGCGCGCCTGTAGTTCAGCTACTTGGAAGGCTGAGGCGGAAGGATCGCTGGAGCCCAGTGGGCCGAGGCTGCGGTGGCCGGGAGCAGCCACTGCACTCCAGTCTGGGCAACGGAGTGAGACTCCAACTCAAAAAACACACAAACAAACAAACAAAGACTACAATGAGATATTGCATACTTGTTAGAATGGCTACTACCGAAAAAAAGATGAGGAGCAAGGATGTGAAATAAATTCTTTGTATTTTATTATAGGAAATGTAAATTAGTATAGTCATTATGGAGTTTCTTCAAAAACTTAAAAATAGAACTACCACATGATCTACCAATCCACTACTGCAAATAGCTCCAAAGGAAATAAAATCAGTACATTGAAGAGGTGTCTGCATCCCCATGGTCATTGCAACATTATTCCAGTAGTCATGAAATCGAATCAAAGTGTCTATCAACAGATGAATGGATAAAGGGAGCGTGGTATGTGCGTGCACACATACACACACACACACACACACACACACACACACACACACACACACAAAATGGAATACTACACAGCCTTAGCAAAAAGGAAAAAAAAGGAAATCCTGTCATTTGTGACAATATGAACAAACATGGTGGACATTAGGTTACAAGAAAAAAGTCACGCACAGAAAGACAGATACCACATGATCTCACTTAAATGTGACTTATATGTGGAATCCAAAAGAGGTCAACTCATAAGAAGTAGAGAACAGAATGTTTACCTGGGGCTTCAGAAGATGAGTAAGAAAGGGGACTTGAGAGATGTTGGTCAAAGGATACAAAATTTCAGTTAGATATGACAAATAAATTCAAGAACTCTATTATACAAAGTGGTAACTAAGTTTTTTTTTTGAGTCGGAGTCTCACTCTGTTGACCAGGCTGGAGTGCAGTGGCAAGCTAATGGCCACTGTACCCTCGACCTGCTAGGCTCAGGTGATCCCTCTATCTCAGCCCTCCATGTAGCTGGAATTGCAGACACGTGCCACCATGCCTGGATAATTTATTTATTTATTTATTGTAGAGATGAGGTCTCTCCAAGTAGCCCAGGTTGGTCTGAAACCCATAGGCTCAGGCAAACTCCTCTTACCTCAGCCTCCCAAAGTGCTGGGATTATAGGTGTGAGCCACTGAGCCTGGCTAAAGACTAAAGTTAATAACAATGTATTGTATTTTGAAAATTGCTAATAGATTTTAAATGTTCTCATCACAAAAAAAGGCATGTGAGGTATATATGTTAATTAGCTCATTTTAGCTGTTCCACACTATATACAAATCTCAAAATATCATATTGTACATTAAAATATATGCAATTTTACTTGTCAATCAAAAGAAATGAATTATACCTCCAAAACCTACTCTAAGTTTCATAAATAACAAAAATATTGAGCTGGGCGTGGTAGCACATGCCTGTAGTTCCGGCTACTTGGAAGGCTGAGGCGAAAGGATCGCTGGAGCCCAGCAGGCCTGTGCTGGGGTGGCTGTGAGTGTGCCACCTGCACTCCAGCCTGGGCGACAGAGTGAGACTCCAACTCAAAAAAACAAAAAATACCCCAAAATATACAAAATTATAATTTTTAATAAGCAGCATATGTGGCCTAATGTCAATCCTTCTTACCTTATTATAATAGCCGTAAGTAATAGCATTTGGCTTTATCCTTGCGGTTTTCATTTCAGATAAGACTCTCACTGCTAAAACAGGATGACTCCAAAGTCCGCAAAGCTGCATTACGACGCGATAGCAGACCTAAAAAAAATAATACCAAGGTATCAGTACTTGGCATATTAGTCTGTGAACTGTAGAGGTTTTTAAATGACTTTCCCGAATTCTTCATAAAGTTCTTAAGCACGACTTACTCCTTATTTCTTGACTGTCTTAGTAAGCTATTTTAAAAACCATTCACTAATTAAAGTACCAGCAGTATTAACTATTTCACATAAAATCTATATGCATATATCCCATTTGTTTCTGAGAAACTAAGTCTATTTAAAGAAAATGGCTATCAGGGAGAGGGGGTGGGATAAAAAAAAAAGAGAGAGCAAGAATGGCTATCACTCTTCATAATTTGAGAGGGAATTCATTTCTAAAATCAAGTATACTTAAGATAACTCTATCTCTAATCACCATGCTTTATATTCTATGCCAAAGCAATTAAAGATGGCATCTGCAGAACGCCTAAATAACAAGCAGGATTTGCCTTTAAAAGAATAAGAAGTTAAATTACACTGTAATATTATTAGCAAACACTTTTCATTTTAAGTTTTAAACTGGTACAAGATATCATTCATAGTCATCTTAACACCAAAAATAATTTTTTAAAAGAAACAATAGCAAAGAGGAAAGCTAAATAAGTACCTCAGTTTTCACAACTATAAACTGGGTGGTATCACCACTTACCTCTTAGGATGGTTCTGAGGCTTAAGAGAGAGAATGCACGAAAATGTCTAGCACGTTAGTCACTGAGCGCTTACTATGAGTCAGGTACCATACGTACACTAACTGATTTAACCTTCAAGTTAATCTTATGAGGAAGGTACTATTATAATCTACCTTAATGGTACTTCAGGAAAAATTTTGCTCTCCAAAGGATATGACTGATTGTCATTACCTGGGGGGAGGGGGTGAGTGAGAGTGTTGGGGAAGGAGAGTGGCATACAGGGTTCCTACTGGCATCTAGTGGGTAGAGGCCAGAAAAGCTGTTCAACAACGTACAATGTACAGGTCAGGTCTTCAAAATGAACAAGGAGGTCAAAATGTCAACAGTGCCAAAGTTGAGAAATTCAATGCTATATTTTCAGATGAATTTGAAACATAAATAGGTGTGTAAAGTACCCTAAGACACAGATCCCAAGTGGAGAGCCATTTACTAAAAGTCCGTTCTCTAACTGCTACTGAATAAACTTATATTAAGAATAAAATGCCAGTCCAGGCAACTTGGCAAGACCTCATCTCTGTAATAATTTTTTTTAAAAATTAGCAAGGTGTGGTAGCATGTGCCTACAGTTCTGGCTACTTGGAAGGCTGAGGTGGAAGGATTGTCGGAGCCTAGAAAGTCGATGCTGGGGTAGCTGTGAGCATGCCACTGTACTCCAGCCTAGGTGATGGAGTGAGAAATCCAACTCAAAAAAAAAAAAAAAAGAATAAAATGAAGGCCGAATGTAGTGGCTCACACCTGTGATCCTGATATTTTGGAAGGACAAGGCAGAAGGATTTCTTGAGGACAGGAGTTCAAGATCAGCCTGGACAACTTAGTGAGAACCCGTCTTTACAAAAAACACAACAAAAGAAAAACAGTTGTCGTGGACTCCTAGCTAGTCAGGACACTAAGACAGGAGGGTTGCTTGAGCCCAGGAAGTCAAGGCTGTGTGGAGCTAGGATCACGCCACTGTACTCCAGCCTGTTACAGAGTGAGGCCAAGTCTTTAAAAAAAAGGAATCAATATGATTTTCTATTTATCAAGGGCAAACAATCTGGTCTAATAAGTAAGGAGGTCTCTGACTTACTCCAAAGCAGTAATTTTTAAATAAATACATTTAAAAATAAACAATATGTACTAGCTCTATGAAAAACAGTAATAATTTTGCCTTTCTTGCTTAATGAAAATGCTTGAGCACACTTTAAAGCAACTTTGACCAAAATCTTCTTTAAAGTACAAAAATAGAATTTATCTCAGTAACAATGGCTCAATTAGTTATACTTGCCTCATCCAGTGGATCCACATCTGTTTTCCTCATTTTAATAAGTATATCATATGCCTGCTGAAGTGCTCTGACCTTAGGATGAGAAACTCTAACATAGGCTGGGAGACAAATAAACCACAGACTGTAACAATGACTGAACAGACACTTGGCCCATTGTGGTGGATTTGTATAACATCTCTTCGCCAATTTATGAGCAGTTTTTATCTCCTAGAAAGAAAAGTAAAATATTATGGTATTTATAAGAATTCATTAAGGTAGGGGGAGAAGTGAGAAGAAAAAGAGAGGAGAATTTAATGTAAATCTTGACCCTAAAAGCAAGCATTTTAGTTTTATTTTTGTGAGTAGCTTCCTACTTAGTGCTATATGGCTCCCTGAACATTTATTTACAATGACACTTTATTCTATATTGCAGTTATTTGTTGGCAAGCATGTGTCTCTTAACAGACTAGACATTCATTAAGAGCAAAGATATTTTTATAATACAATGGCTAATAAGATGTCCTTTATACAGAAGGCACTCACGTTTTGTGGATAAAAACATAAAGCAATATTCTTCCCACTTTTCCTCCTGCTAAAGTTTGAGATGTCTTAGGCTATTATTGCCAAGATTTCCATTCTACCTTCCCAGGCTACAGTCTGTTACTTCACTTACTGACTGATTCCTTAAAAAGACCTATTCCTGGCTGGGTGTAGTGACTCACACCTGTAATCCCAGAATTCTGGGAAGTTGAGGTGAGAGGATCACTTGGGGGTCCAGGACTTCAAAACCAGCCTAGACAACATAGCCAGACCTCATCTCGACAAAAGAATCAAAAAATTAGCCTGATGTGGTTGTACACACTCGTAGTCCCAGTTACTTGAGAGGGTGAGGTAGAAGGATCACCTAAGTTCAGGAACTGGAGACTGCAGCGAGCGTGATCTTGCCACTGCACTCAAGGCTAGGCAACAGAGTAAGACCCCTGAGCTCAAAAAACAATAAGTAAAACAAAACAAGACCTGTTCCTTTGCAGACAATATAAACGTTCTTACCTAATAGTTTGATAGTAATATTTTCTATTTCTGATTTTCATTCTGATTTCAGTGGGAGAGAGAATAGGGGTCAAAATCACCTGCTGAGCTTTATCAAACTATGCATACTCACAGAAGCTACAGGTCTTCCAGATATGTCAGACTGCCACTGTAAACCTAGCACTAAAGACGCCGTGGCTGGGATGTGTTTTAAATAAAAAGATCTTGGCATATTCGTTTTACTTTAAAGCTCTATCTCCATGAAACTTGAAGATATATTTGAAAAGAAAAGCCCCGTTTTTCTAAGATCTTAAGGTCTTGTGCTTTTCCAGCTAGCCTAGAAAAAAAAAATTCTGCTGAAAATGAGATTTAGAGGCTATGAGTAGCAAAATTCTCCCATTTTAAAAACTTGATTTTAGCTATTTGGTAACAATTTTTAAAAATTAAAATAAAATAAAAATTATTTAATTTTCCCTTCAGACAATATTGAAAGAAAAATGAACTGTATGAAATTAGGGACTACCTCAGGATCCTGCTAGGATTTTGGTGACCTATCTATAAATTGGTAAAACCTGAACTAAGAATTTAACTGTGAAATATTCCATGTTTTAAAGACCCATAAATGTCCTCGTATGTTAAAAGGATGTTTAATTTTATTTAACTCATAGCTAGCCATAGCTTAATTCTTTATACCTAAATCACATATAGTACTAAAGCAAGATGTCTAGGTTGTCCTAAGTTACCTCTCTTTAGAATGTACTATGTGATATAAAGTATATTAGCATTAATCAACAGGGAAATGCAAATTATTATTAGGAAAAGCTATACCACTTCAAACTCACTATATAGCTATCTTTAAAAGGACAGATAATTAACAAGAACTGCCAAGGACGTTGTGAAATTGAAACCCTCATACACTGCTGGTAGGAATGTAAAATGGTGCAGTCACTTTGGAAAACAGCTTGGAAGTTCCTCAAAAGTTGAACATAGTTGCCATAGACATGACAATTCTACTCCTCGATATACACCTAAGAGAAATAAAAACATACATCCATACAAACACCTGTACAAAAATATCCATTTGTACTATACATACTAGCCAAGTGGATAGATAATATGTGGTATATGTATACAATGGAATACTATTCAGCAATCAAAAGAAAGAAGTGCTGGCCCATGCGCAACATGAATGCATTCTGAAAACATTACACTAAATGAAAGAAGCCAGTCACAAAAGAACACATATTATGCGATCCTACTTATGTGACAGCTCAGAACAGACACAGTTGTAGAGACAGAAAATAAATTAGTGGTTGCCTAGGGCTACTGAGGACTGAGGAATTAGGGGTAAATGGCTAAAGAATTCAGGCTTTCTTTTGGGAGTGATGAAAAAATTCTAAAATTAATTGTGATGGTAGTTGCACAAATATGTGACTATACTAAAAGGCACTGAATTATACACTGTGAGTGGGTAAATTGTATGCCACACGAACTACATCTCAATAAAATTGCCTTTAAAAAAATATATTTGGGAGCCGGCTCAGTGGCTCAGCCTGTAATCCCAGCACTTTGGGAGGCTGAGGTGAGTGGATTGCCTGAGCCCGCGGGTTCGAGACTCGCCTGGGCAACTTGGCGAGCCCTCATCTCCACAATAAATAAAAAGTTAGCCGAGCGTGGTAGCGTGTGTCTGTAGTTCAGCTACTTGGAAGGCTGAGGTGGAAGGATCACCAGAGCCCAGCAGGTTGAGGCTGCAGTGGCCGAAAGCGGCCACTGCACTCCAGTCTGAGCAATAGAGTGAGACTCCAACTCAAAAATTAAATAAATAAAATAAAATATATATATATTTGGTTCACATGGTTTCTCTTAAAGCATAAACATGAACACTCAAAAACTTAAGCCTCAATATTTTAAGTAGGGTTGCAAGAAATTAGGTGAATTCAATAATAACCACAGTGGGTCTTCCAATGGTTGTGGGTAATATAGCACATACATATGTTACATTTTAAATTAACACGCATTAGATAAAGAATATCTGACCTGTTTAGTTCTCTTAGCCATGAGAGCTGGACTGTTTGTAATGCTATTCCCAGTAGGGTGTCTACTAAAACAAAGTTTCAACTCTTGTGGTCTGTCAAAAAACTTAAGTTCCAGTCGTGGAAAGTATTCGTAACTAAAATAAAAACCAAAAATAGAACTGCTGATTTAAAATATATTAACTCTTCATACTATTCCAATATTTAGGCAAATATTTCTAAACCACAAACAGGACCCAATATTACTCTTTAAAATCTTTGTATAGGAAAAAATATATTTAAAAATACATAAGGTGACACAGTTATAAAATATATAAGCATAAAATTACTTTGCATTGGTATTTAAAATTTCTAAATCCATGAAATTTTTATTTTAGGAGTATACCATAATTTAAGCAATTATTCACATTGGACATTATTAGGTTATTTCTAGATTTTTACAGTTAAATATGTTTGTATGTAGACTGAGCACAGTGGGCTCATAGTTGTAATCCCAACACTTTGGGAGCCTGAGGCAAGAAGATCGCTTGAGGCCAGGAGTTCAAGATCAGTCTGGTCAACATAGTGAGACCTCTGTCTCTACAAAATATCATAAAAACAAAATTATTGTTATTTTTAAAGAGACAGGGTCTCTCTCTGACATCTATGCTGGAGGGCAGTGGCCTACTCATAGTTTACTGTAACCTCAACCTCCTGGGCTCAAGCAAGCTTCCCTCCTCAGCCTCCTGAGTAGCCAGTCTACCACCCCTGGCTAACTGGTTTTTATTTTTGTAGAGACAAGGTCTCAAGCTCCTGGTCTGAAGCCATTCTCCCAACTCAGTCTCCCAAAATGCTGGGATTACAGGCACAAGCCACCACACCTGGCCTGTTTATCTTTGAGAAGTTAATTTCTTAGAATGAATTACCAGCAACAGAATTTGCTAGGTCAACATTTATTAGGAGAATTAAAATCAATATCAAATTAATTCTAAAAAGGTTTATATTTAAACAGGCCCGGTGCAGTGGCTCACGGCTGTAATCCCAGCACTTGGCTGAATACCAGTTCAATCAAGGAGGTGAACTACAGGTACAGGCCATCACTGGCTAATTTTTTGATTTACTGTAGAGACAAGGTCTTGCTAACTTCCCTGGGCTGGTCTCGAACCTATAGGCTCAGGCAATCCACTCTCCTCAGCCTCCCAAAGTGCTGGGATTACAGGCTGAGCCACCGAGTCCAGCCAAAATAATATTTAATTGAGCCACTCAAACCCAGATATATACTCTTTATTCTCATGCAGTCCTGATGAGATTATATATTAGTTTCATATTTTAGGAAGGTACTTATTTTACTTTCCATTTTAGAAATTCTTTTAGACTAAGAAAACAGCTACATATGTACACAAAGATATAGCTTACAAGCAACTACAAAAAAATCCACAAGAGGCTAGTTAAATAAATTACAATAAATGCATACAATATGGTTATTAAAAATGATAAGGCACAAAAATATTTAATGGCATGGGAAAATGATCAGACCATTAAGGCAAATAGGTTACAAAGAATATCTATAAGATGAACTTCTATATACCATACACAGAAACATACATCCACAAGATACATACATACATATAATCGTTACTAGACATAAGCATTGGTGCTAAAATGACATATTAGTTTCACTGGTTTCCTTTTTTTGGCTTGATTTTCTGAGTTTATTCAACTGTGTTATCGTTATCATAATGACAAAAAACAATCAAATTTATTTTAACTTCCTAAAAGATTCACACCCAAATTCTATTCTTTAAGTTTATTTTAAGAAAGAATAACTCCTAGTCCTCTTCTTTAAATTTTATCTGATATATTACTAATTCATATGAATTTCACAGTCTTTATATCAACAACACAACTCCCAAAGGGAGAGAATAACCTTATAAAAGTAAAATTTTTCTTCTTCAGAACTGAAACTTTTTTTTGTTTTAGTTGGAGGCTCATTCTTGTCACCCAAGCTAGGAGTGCAGTGGCATTCAACCTGCTGGGTTTACATGATCCTTCAGCCTCAGCCTTCCAAGTAGCTGGAAATACAGACGCACGCCACCACACCCAGCTAGTATTTTTGTGATTTATTGTAGAAAAGAGATCTCACCAAGTTGCCCAGGCTGCTCTCAAACACACAGGCTCAGGCAGTCATCTCGCCTGGGCCTCCCAAAGTGCAGGGATTACAGGCTGAGCCACCATGCCCGGCCCAGAATTGAAACTTTTAAAGATTAAAATACAGTTCAACATTAAACAATGATCAACCTCTGGCATTCCTAACAACGAGGCCATCTACTTCTTAAATTACAATACCTGGTGAAATCTTCATAAAATATTCATCTCCTTTAGTTCACTGAATTAATATTTAAAATGACCACAGCCAGGCTCAGTGGTTCAGCCTGTAATCCCGCGCTTTGGGAGGCCAAGGTGAGTGGATTGCCTGAGCCCGCGGGTTCGAGACCCGCCTGGGCAACTTGGCGATACCTCATCTCTACAATAAATAAAAAAATTAGCCGGGCATGGTAGCACGCACCTGTAGTTCCGACTACTTGGAAGGCTAAGGAGGAAGGATCGCCAGAGCCCAGCAGGTCAAGGCTGTGGTGGCCCTGAGCATGCCACTGCACACTGCACTCCAGCCTGGGCAACAGGGTGAAACTCCAACCCAAATTAAAAAAAAAAAAAAAGAAATTCCAGTACCTGTATTTTGTTGACAGATCCTTTCCATCATCAGGAGGTGGCTCTGGTGGCATTATAAATACAGTATGCTCGCTTTTCTGTGAATCATCTAGTTCTATCAATTTGGTATCCTCTGTTGAATCAAAATCAACCTGAAAAAAAATGTTTCTCAAAATTAATTTGCATATAAGCAAGATATAATTCTGAAATTTCAACACTTAAGTTTAAGAAAAATACCTTGTCTGTTTTCTCCATACCCTTATCAGGAAACAACTAAAAAAACAGAAAAGAGAGTCTTAATTTAAAATGTCCACTATGAATTTAATAGAGATCTTTATCTTACATTCTGATTTAGGAAAAAACTATCCTTTTTCAGTACTAGTAAATACAAAATGTTTTGCAATATATTTCTAGGTACTCTTAGGCCAAAGCATAATATTTCACTTGTGGCTTTTAAGAGGGCAAACAATGTATTTTGATTAGTTATTTCATAAAACTTATTTGAAACAAAAAGGATATCCAATTACAGGAGAATATGGTTTCTCAAATAAAAAATTTCATTACTGTTAAACCCCTATATTAGTGATTGACATTATCTAAGTGCCTTATGCAGTTGAAAGATGTTAGAATATAAATTTTATAAATGAATAATAATATTAAATAGTTTTAATTATATCCCTGCGGTTTTAGATGACACTGATAGAGTGGGAGAAAATTATCCAAGTCTTCTAAGTTACATGAACCATTAGGGGCCCATAAAAATTAAAATTCCATAATATTCTACCTATTTTATGACACAATCTCCAATGTTATACAGCATATGATTCACATAGCTAATCAGTCCCAAAATCTGCTTAATAAAAACAGGAACCCTATTAAAAGTTTGAAAAAAATATGTAACAAAATAACCACTGTCAAGAATCAACTTTTGGGCCAGACACTGTGACTCTCACATGTAATCCCAGCACTTTGGGCTCCTGCTTGATCCCAGGAGTTTGAGATCAGCCTGGGCAATACAGCAAGACCTTGTCTCTACAAAAAAATTAGCCAGGTGTAGTGGTGTACACCTGTAGTCCAAGCTACTCGGGAGGCTGATACAGGAGAACTGCTCAAGTCCAGGAATCAGAGGCTGCAGTGAGCCATGATCCTGCCTGAGAGACAGAGTGACTCAAAAACAAAAAAAAACCAACAACTTTTGTTCAGGGTGCAGTGGCTCACGCCTGAAGTCCTAGCACCTTGGGAGGCCATGGCAGGAAAATATCTTGAGCCCAGGAGTTTGACACCAGCCTGGGAAACATGGCAAGACCCTCAATCTAAAATTAAATAAAATAATCAATTTTAACATCCTTAAGATGGGTGGATAAAGCTTAAAAATATAGCATATTTCCAAATATCCTCCATTAGGACCAAAGAAACATACCAGCAAAAGTATTTGGGGCCAGGCTCAGTGGCTCAGCCTGTAATCCCAGCACTTTGGGAGGCCAAGGTGAGTGGATTGCCTGAGCCCGCGGGTTCGAGACCTGCCTGGGCAACTTGGTGAGACCTCATCTCTACAATAAACAAAAAAATTAGTTCCAGCTACTTTGAAGGCTGAGGCGAAAGGATCACCAGAGCCCAGCAGGTCGAGGCTGTGGTGGCCGGGAGCGGCCACTGCACTCCAGCCTCAAAAAAAAAAAAAAAAAAAAAAGTATTTGGAAAGACATCAAAACAAAAGAACATATGATTCCACTACCCATAAAACAAAACTTTTTTTTGAGTTGGAGTCTCACTCTGCCACCCAGGTTGAAGTGCAGTGGTACGCTAACAATCACCACAGTCTCGACCTGCTTGGCTCAGGTGATCCTTCTGCCTCAGCCTTCCAGGTAGCCGGAACCAAAGACACATGCCACCATGCCTGGCTAATTTTTCTTGATTTTTTGTAGAGATGAGGTCTCGCCATGTTGCCCAGGCTGCTCTTGAACCTGTGGGCTCAGGCAATCCTCTCATCTCGGCCTCCCAAAGTGCTGGGATTAGAGGAGTGAGCCACCACGTCCAACAAAACTAAACTTTTAAAATTAAAACAAAAAAGGAAATCTTACACCAGTGACTCACATCTATAATCCCAGCACTTTGGGAGGCCGAGGTGAGAGGATTGCCTAAGTTCATGGGTAGAGACCAGCCTGGGCAACTTGGCAAGACCTCATCTGTACAATAAATCAAAAAATTATCTGGGCATGGTGGCACATGCCTGTAGTTCCAGCTACTTAGAAGGCTAAGGCGTAAGAACTGCCTGAACCCAGCAGGTTGAGGCTGCGGTGGCCATAAGCATGCCACTGCACTCCAACCTGGGCAATGGAGTGAGATGCCAACTCAAAAAAAAAACAAAAACAACTAAATCTTAAACTAAACCATAAAACTAAATTTTATCTTATTCATCTAAACAAAAAATATGATACAAGACTTAGGACGTGCAATGAACTGTTCTTAGTACTTAACAGTTACAAAATCAAAGTGAGATACAAAGAGAAAAATTAGCGTATGCGGGAGAAACTTGATTGAAAGGAAAATGATTCTTACATTAAGTCCAGAATCAATAACACACACACACACACACACACACACACACACACACACACACACACACTCCTACACTGTCCTACTCAGACCAGTTTGGGCTGACAATAACGATGATTAGATAGGTAAGCCAAACTGTTTTCTCTTAACACTAGTATATAGGACAAACATTTACCTTTTCTATGCAGTCATCAAAAAATGCCAATCCAGTATCTTTATCACTTACAAAACTACATTCTTCAATGAAACGAATAAAAATCTGTGTTTTGGATAAAAGGGTATAAAATTTTGTATAGGCACGATCTCGACTTTTTAAAAATCCTAAAGAAAACAAAATTATAATTAAATTCAAATTTTAAAGTAGAACTAAATGTTATAATAAACATTAAACGCATACTTATCCATATACATTCTCTTTACATATATCCACATTTCTAGAAGCTTCTACAGGCTAAGTATCCCCTATCTAAAACGTTTGGGATGAAAAGCATTCTAAGATTTTAGATTTTAGAATAAATGCATACACATAAAGAGATATCTTGGGAATGAGACCCAAGACTAAACAGAAAATTCATTTATGTTTCACATACACATTATACTTTGTCTTACTTATTTGTTTTAGAAATGGATACTTGCTATGTTGCCCAAGCTGGGGTTCAGGAGTATTCAAAGGCTCGATCCTGCTACTGATCAACACAAGAGTTTTGACATTTTCCATTTCCAACCTGGGCTGGTTCACCCATCCTTAGGCAACCTGGTGGTCCCCCACTCCACTCCCAGATTACCATATTGATGCTGAACTCAGCGCAGATACCCTGTAGGCACAGCTCAAGACAGCGAACTTCTAGGCCTCCTCCCGCCTCAGTTTCCCAAGTAGCTCAGACGACAGGCACATGCCACTGTACCTGGCCTGAAGGTAATTTTATGCCATTTTATTATTTTATTTTATTATGAAGATGTGGGGTACAAGTCAGGGTTCGGTACACAAGTCATCCACGTGCAGGTGAAGTTTGGCCTCCAACTAGTCCTCAATTCTCTTCACCTGGTTGAGGACCAGGTACCCTTTATGCTGTTACATCCCCCGCTAACGTTTTTACACAATATTTTAAATAATCTTTTTTTTTTTTTTTTGAGTTGGAGTCTCACTCTGTCGCCCAGACTGGAGTGCAGTGGCCGCTCCCGGCCACCACAGCCTCGACCTGCTGGGCTCC
>NW_007057231.1:188045-201474 GCF_000164805.1 Carlito syrichta | reverse complement strand
GGCTGATTTTTTGATTTATTGTAGAGATGAGGTCTTGCTGCCCAGGCGGGTCTCGAACCCGCGGGCTCAGGCAATCCGCTCACCTCAGCCTCCCAAAGGCGCGGGATTACAGGCTGAGCCACCGAGCCCAGCTTAAATAATCTTGTGCATCAAAGATTCTATACTTCTTTTATTTTGTTTTGTTTTTTAAAAAGAGATGAGGTCTTACTATGTTGTCCAGGTGGTCTCCAACTCCTGGCCTCAAGTGATCTTCCCGCCTTGGCCTCTCAAAGTGCTAGGATTACAGGCAGGAGCCACCACACCTGGCCAGATTCCACACTCTGGTATGGAATTTCACTCGCGGCATCCTGTTAGTGCTGAAAAAGTTTCAGATTTTGGAGCGTTCGGATTTTGGATTTTCAGGCCAGGTGCGGCAGTGGCTCATGAGTAATCCCCTTTGGCAGGCCAAGGCGTAAGATTTCTTTCCAACTGGGGATCCTCAACTAGTAGTGATATACGCATAGCTCCTGCCTGCTGTAACCATGAAAAAAACTTAACTTTATTCGCCGAAGACCAGGGCACTGGATTCAAGGTCTCCTCCTTTCCCATTTCCACCATCATCATTCTTCCACACTCACAAGGACAAACCAGACACCAGGTTGTTCATTCCTTGATTTTTCAAAGACGCAACACCTTATCCCACCTCAATCACCAAATTCTACATACATTCACACTCCCTGGATTTTCCTTGCTGACATTTAAACCAGCTCTGTCTCCCACATCTCTAATTTTCGTATCACTCTCAGTCCATTACTCTTGCCTACTGACTTGCTTATTTCAGTATTTCTACAAAGTGTTTTTGTTTTGTTTTGGGAGGGGGACTCACTGAAATCTCCAACTCACTGACCCATTTACCTCTACCTACACATTCCTGTCTTCACTCCTCCCCCATCCAACACCAATTCCACACGATGTCATCACCTCAATTACTTTTTTTGTCAATATACACAGTGATTTTGCTTTTTTGCCTTTTCTAGTCAAACCCACCTAGCATAGCCCAGCTCTGGAGGAATGGACTGTCCACTTTCTCTGGATCTGTGTTAAGGTGGCTAAGCACAAGTAAAAGGAAGAACAGTCCCCAAACTAGGCAGATCAGAAGCACATATGCCTTCAACCCTGTTTAGCGACCCTACTACATTTCTGGAATCAATTTAATTTCTCTCTACATGTTTTCACAATTATCTCCAAACTGTAAATGTTCTCTATTTCCTCATGCCCCCACCCCTAAATGATCATACCTTGTATTACAAAGAAAATGAACAGCATTAAGTGAGGACCACCTAGACTATTTTACCTCAAATATCTATGCAGCTACCATTTACTCCTTCTGTCTTTTTCAGTAGACATGTTCCTCCTATCTAAGAACAAGCCACTACATGAGCTCTGGAGTCCAGACCCTGCCAGTTTTCAGAACAAATCTTCTTACTCTATTATCTACTGCTCATCAGCATGCTCAAGTCTCTCTTTTCCTTCTTAATACAAAACTTTTCCTTAACAAGTGATCAGCTTTTTTTCTGCCATTTCACTTCTCAGTAAAGGGCATGGCCATTCACTTGGTGATTTAGGACAAAAACTTCAAAAGTACCCTTGATATCTTCCTTACATCCCATATTCAACCACCAAACCTATTCAATCTACCTCCTAACAATCACTCCTCTACCTACACATGCATGTTTATTGCAGCACTATTCATAATAGCAAAAACATGGAGCCAACCGTGCCGCCCATCAAAACTGGACTGGATTTTTTAAAATGTAGGACATATACAGATGGAATATGCAGCCACAAAGAAGGACAAACATGGATTTCGTAGCAACTTGGATGGATTTGAGTCTATAATACTGAGTGACCTCTCACAGAAACAAAGAACTGAATACCACATGTTCTCACTCACAAGTGGACCTTGAACATTTATCACAATACTGTAAGAAAGGAATTGGCAGTAGCTGGAAACTGCCAGGGGAGGGAGGAAGGACACACGACATCAAAAAGGGTACCTGGTCTCAAACCAGGCAAAGTGGGGACCAACGGTAAGCTCAAACTATACTTGTACAATGGCCACTTATATATCTAATCCTGAATTGCACTCCACATCTTTAAAATAAAATTTAAAAGTAAAAAATAAAAATGAAAAAATCACTCTTCTATTTGCACTGCCATCAATTAATCCAGGTTACCTCCAATAATCACTAGGATCAGTGCAACACCTCCTAATTAGTAGATCCACACTTCAATTCCACCAATACAATCTCTGCACAGAAGCCAAAAAAAATTGTTTTTTGGAGGTTGAGTCAGGGTCTCACTATGCCGCTCAGGCTGGAGTACAGTGGCACCACAGCCTCAATCTGCTGGGTTCAGGGGATCCTTCTGCCTCAGCCTTCCAAGTAGCCGGAACTACAGGTACATGCTACCACGTCCGGCTAATAGTTTTGATTTATTGTGGAGATGAGGTCTTGAACCCCGGGGCTCAGGCAATCCTCTTGCCTCGGTCTCCAAAGTTCTAGAATTACAGGCTTGAGCCTCCACACCTGGCCTAAAAAACTGTTTTTTTCAAGAGACAGGGTCTCACTCTGCTGCTCAGGCTGCAAAACAATGGTGGGACCATAGTTCATTGCAGCCTCAAACTCCCGGGCTTAAATCATCTTCTCACCTCAGTCTCCCCAGTAGTTAGGACTACAGGAGTGTACCACACCTGGCTATTTGTTTTTTTTTTGGTAGAGATGTGTGTCACACTGTGTTGCCCAGGCTAGTCTCAAACGCCTAGCCTCAAGTGATTCTCTCACCCCAGCCTTCTGAAGGCCATAAGCCATGGAGCTAGCCTCAAGATTATTTTTAAACACCTCAAAGAGCGATTTTTTAAAATGCAAATCTGATCCTATTACCTATTTAAATATCCTATATAGGCTTCCAATTACTCTTAGGATCAAGACTGAAACCAGCACTGATCCCAAAAGAGCCTGCATAATCTAGATAACATCTGATCTGGTACCTGATCATAAAGCATAGTTTTCTCTCTAGGCTTCTTTATTTCATTTTATTTTCAGCCAGGGTCTCACTGTCACCCAGGCTGGAGTGTAGTGGTATAATCACAGCTCACCAGTCTCTAACTCCTGGACTTAGGCAATCCTTCCACCTTGGCCTCCTGAGTAGCTGAGACTACAGGTACATGCCACCATGCCTGGCTAAATTTCTTTTTTTCTAATTTTGAGGGCTTTCTAAATTGCCAGGCTGGTCTCAAAACTCCTGGCTCAAGCAATCCTCTTGCCTTGGCTGCAGATACAGGCCTGCATGGGCCTGGCTTAGTCTTTATTTGATGCTGCGGTCTTCATTCCCTTCCCTCTGAGTTACTAATTTGTAGAGAAATACTAACATAAAATAGAAATAAATTATTCTCCACAAATAATAACGAAAGTCTTTTTTTCTTCTTCTTTTTTTCTTTTTTCTTTTGTGTTGGAGTCTTACTCTGTCACCCAGGCTGGAGTGCAGTGGCATGCTCATGGCCACCACAGCCTAAACCTGCTGGACTCAGGCGATCCTTCTACCTTAGCCTTACAAGTAGCTGGAACTACCGCCATGCCCAGTTAATTTTTTGATTTATTGTAGAGATGAGATCTTGTCAAGTTGCCCAGGTTGGTCTTGAACCCCTGGGCTCAGGCAATCCTCTCACTTTGGCCTCCCAAAGTGCTGGGATTATAGGCGTGAGCCACCACACCAGGCCTTTTTAGTTTCTTCTTCTGATGGATCGAGACAATTCTCGCAAAGGCTAATAAAACAAGTGAAAGGTTGATGGGGACACTATAATGAAAGAATGAGGCTGACTGACAATACTTAAGCACACTGAAAATGGGACAGTCAGACATATATGTGCCTCTCAATATGATGCAACAGGAAGTTGTGAGCACCATGTGCTTTGGTATTTCTCACCAGGAGAACTGAACTTGGATATACTCAAGATCTGCACTGTTTAAATCAGTAGCCACTACCCACACGTGGTGATTCAGCACTTGAAATGTATGTAACTGTTCCAACTTGAGATGTGCTGCAAATATAAAATACACGCCAGAATTCAAAGACTGTGCGCGAAAAAAAGGAACATAGAAGATTTCATTAATATTTTTTTAAAACTGATTAAATTTTAAAACGCTACTATTTTGGATATATTAAATATATTGCTAAATTAACTTAGTTTTTCTTACTTTTTGTCATTGTGCCTACTAAAGAATTTTAAATTATATATGTGACTCACATTATATTTCTACTGGACAGTGCGGCTCTTGAATCCACCGCAAGTTTAAAGGAAATACAAGAGATTGAACAAATGTTAAATATCCACATAGGATACAATCAGCCAAAACCTCATATATCCAGGAAAATCTAAAGGAAAAAGAACACTGTTTATCAGGAAAATGATGCCCTGTTTGGAGTTGGAAAATATCTTTTAAAAAAAGAGAAAGAGAAAAAGATGGGTAAACCAAAGACAGATGAAACAAAAATACTAAAGTTGGTAGATAGCCATTAGAGTATATTGTTCTATTTTTTTGGTTGTTTGCACAAGTATCCCTGGAAAAAAATTAACCCCAAATCCTGGCTAATTCCTATCCTTTGTTTAGGTCTGAGCTTGTTATTTCTTTAAGAAACATTTTTCTGACCTAGCTAACACTCTCACTGTAGCCAGTACTTTCCTTCACAACACACTTATTAAAATGTAATTAGTATTCATAATATTTTATTGTCTAATGCCTGTGCTCACTAGAGATCAAATGCCGCTCTGTTTTCAAATAAAAACCTTAGGTCTCAGGAAATAAGTAAATTTCTGTCTTTCTAAATTCCTTTAGTAACGATACTCTCCTACAATCTCTTCTTCATCTGGCATTTAAGACTTCCCACAGTCTGTGCCCCAATCTTATTTTCAGCCTTATCTTCCACATACCTGTAAAGCTTCTCACTCTGGTCAAATTGTACCATTTAATCTTTTTTCCCAAACACATAGTTAAGGGCTGAATTGTGCTGCCCCACCCACCCTCTCAAAAAATTTCATATTACAGTCTTAGCTCCTAGTATCTCATAATGTAACTATTTGGAGATTGAGTCTTAAAGATGCAATTAAGTTAAAATGAGGGTAATTAGGGTAGATTCTAATCCATATTTTGTTATGGCAGTCCTACCAAGCTAATCCACAGGCCTTGTGCTTTTTGTTCTTGAGGCTTCTTCTATTTTGTCACGACCACTAATGATAAAAACTGTTATGGCCAGGTACAGTGGCTCAAGCTTCTAATCCCAGCACTTTCAAAGGCCAAAGCAGGAGAATCTCACAAAAAATGGAGTTCAAGACCAGTCAGCACAACCAAAGAAGACCTCCATCTCTACAAAAAGTAATACAATTAGCCAGGTGCAGCAGCAGGTGCCTGTAGCCCCCACTATTTGGGAGGCTGAGGCAAGAGGATCACCTGGGCCCAGGAGTTCAAGGTTGCAGTAAGCTATGATCATGCTGTACTCCAGCTGGGTGGCAAAACAAGACTCCATCTTTCAAAAAAAAAAAGCTGTCATGGTGAGTATTTTAAAAGTACTTTTACCAGTTGCTTTGCATATATTTTCTCATTTAATCCTTACAATCATGAGGTAGGTATCATCCCCATTTTATAGCAAAGTAGAAATTCTAACCAGATTTGATTCTTTTTCTTTTTTTTTTTTGAGTTGGAGTCTCACTCTGTCCCCAGGCTGGAGTGCAGTGGCACGCTCACGGCCACCACAGCCTTCACCTGCAGGGCTCAGGAGATCCTTCCGCCTCAGCCTTACAAGTAGCTGGAACAACAGTTGTGTGCCACCACGCCCGGCTAATTTTTTTTTTTTACTTATTGTAGAGATGAAGTCTTGCCAAGTTGCCCAGGCTGGTCTCGAACCCATGGGCTCAGGTAAGCCTCCCAAAGTGATGTTATTATAGGTGTGAGCCACCATGCCCAGCCCAGATTTGATTCTTAATGCCTGAGGACTTTCAGAAAGCCTTTCCTACTCTTCGCCAGTTACCATAAGTCACACTCTTCTTCCATGAAGTCTTCCAAAATACCCATTTGGAAAAATGTCCTTTGTGAATTCTTAATACTTCTGAATTATTAACTGAGTAAACTCTATTTTCTTAAGTACTTGTTCTATTTTTAAATTAGTTTAATTATTTTCCATTTAGGATCCCACAGACCTAAGTTTTATACCTCTTTATATCCCTACATAATAACTAGTCATTAAGTAGTGACTAAACATTTGAGTAGTAAATTATCCAGACATAGAAATGACACAGGACAAAAGGATTATTGGGAAAATACAGATTTTTTAAAAAGCTAACTGCTAGGTAAAAGTACAGAAAAGTCAGGCTAGGCATGGTGGTTCACGTCTGTAATCTCAGCACTTGGGAGGCAGAAGTAAGAGGTTTGCTTAAGCCCAGAAGTTCAAGACTGACCTAGAAAACACAGCAAGACTTTCTCACTACAAAATAATCAAAAAAGTAGCTGGATGTGGTAACATACACCTGTAGTCCCAGCTACTTGGGAAGCTGAGGTAGGAGAATCTCCTGAGCCCAGGAGGTCCTAGGCTGCAGTGAGCCATGATTATGACACTGTACTCTAGCCTAGGCAACAGAGTAAGACCCCAAATCAAATACATACATACACACATGCATGTGTGTGTGTGTGTGTGTGTGTGTGTGTGTGTGTGTAGATACAGATGTCAGATTGCTATTAAATATATGAGAGTGCCAAATAACAAAAATCTCTATAAATCCCTAAAACAACACATCCTAAAAAGAATGGGTATATGTTTTTCCCTGGAAGAAAGCTTTCTTTGTCAAAAATGTTTTATAAATGGTTTCCTCATTCTAGAAACTTATTAAGCCAAAAGTGTATTAATCAAGAACTATGCAAAAGTGAGGAAATACCTGAAGGTAAGTCACCAGCTATATCCTACTAAGAAAACTGGTTATATGATACTGTAAATATAAGCAACATCTTTGCTTTTTCATAAAGACCTTCAATTTCAGGTTTCTCAGGAAAAAATTAGGATATAAATATTAAAAGAAATCCTATTCACAGAGCTATATTACACATATATGGAAGTTCATTACTTTTTTAAAAAAATTTTTTATTTTCCTTGAGTTGGAGTCTCACGCTGTTGCCCAGGCTGGAGAGCAGTGGCACACCCACGGCCATCCCAGCATAGACCTGTTGGGCTTAGGTGATCCCTTGGCCTCAGCCTTCCAAGTAACTGGAACCACAGGCGCATGCCACCATGCCTAGCTAATTTTTTGATTTTTTGTAGAGACGAGATATCGTCAAGTTGCCCAGGCTGGTTTCAAACCTCCGGATGCAGGCAGTACTCTCACCTCCTTCTCTGAGTGCTGGAATTACAGGCATAAGCCACCGCACCCAGCTGGAAGTTCATTACATTTTAATATGAATTTCTAAGAACTTATGTAGTGAAAATTTCTCAGCAGCAACAACAAATAGAAAATATTTTTCACTTCAATAAAAAGCAATTATATTTTCAATGCTCCTCACCCTGTCGGTCAAACAATGAATCAGCAGCTGTGGCTTTATTTGAAGGAGCCTCTGTGATTGGTCTAAGATACATTCTGTACCCTTTTAAGATAGATGCCATAAAACGCAAAAATGCCTCTTGAATTTCCACCTCGATTTGTGTCATTTTCTTTTGCCAAGAGAAATCTGCTTCAATTGGAGCCATGTCAATGGCTGAGCCTTCTTGAGTTTTTCGGTGAACTGACAAAGGAAGTAAAAACAGAAAATGACATTAACATACATAGTAATATCTATGTACAATGACCGATTGATTAAGGAAACCATCACAATGAAGTCCATGACTTACTGAAATTCCTCCCTCTGTTAACACAAAGAGATCACTGCCAGGGGCTAGCAGGGAGGTTGGGGCAGGCAGGGCACAGAGAATATGCTACAAAATCATGAGCAATATCGACTTCTTATGACTAGAATTTTGTTATATAATGAGTCTTTTTAAGTAGAGCAAAATTATGTTTAAATTTAAGAATTTTCTCATATACTTTCTTTAGTGAATAATATTCCTCTTTCCTCACATTTACCTGAAGAGAGCTGGGGATACAATTTCTTTAAGGTGCCAAGTAGATTTTTGCATGGCTTTTTGGGAAGCTGCTTCCAGTTCATGTTCTTCTTTTCATCTGATCTATTAAATGAGAACAAAATGTATAAAACCGGTTACTCATACCCTGGTTTTATTAAACAAAATTATAATATCAAACTAAAAAAGAAAATGTAAAAGATGTCTTTACTGCAGTGACAATTGAAATGAGCACAGTTTGAATAAACAGTTTTCAAGGAAGTTCTCTTTTTATTTTAATTGACCTCATTCAAATTTGTTCTCATTCTAATCCTCCAATACAGAATTTTGATGGCAGAGTTAGGAATACAACACCAAAAACTAGCTTCAAAGGTTACATTTTAGAATTATAATATTTTAAGTGTCAAGTTTAACTGACTTGAGACTTCAAACTACCTACTGGTATAGGCTTCTAAAATACAGTATTATTCAATATAATCTATAATCATAAAGCAATAAAAACCAGACATAGAGTTGACCATTTTAAAAACGATTTCTTGCTGAGTGCTGTGGATCATACCTGGAATTCCAGCACTTTGGTAAGTCAAGTCAAGAGAACTGCCTGAGCCCAGGGGTTCAAGACCAGCCTGGACAACATGGCAAGACCTCGTCTCTACAATAAATCAAAAACTTAGCCAGATGTGTGGTGGCATGTGCCTGTACTTCTAGCTACTTGAAAGGCTGAATCAGAAGGATCGCCTGCGCTCAGCAGGTTGAGGCTGTGGCAGCTGTGAGCATGCCTCCGTACTCCAACCTAGGTGACAGAGTGAGACTCTGAGTCAACAATAAAATAAAATATTAAAAGCTATTACTAAAAGTTTGTTTCCATACAGCAGACACAACTACCTGAAAAGCCCTCTTCTTACAAAAGTTAGCATTAATTATTTCTTATAAACTAAGAAATAGTTGTTTGTTTGTTTATTTATTTTGAGTTGGAGTCTCACTCTGTCACCCAGGCTGGAGTGCAGTGGCGGCTCCCGGCCACCACATCCTCGACCTGCTGGGCTCCGGTGACCCTTCCACCTCAGCCTTCCATGTAGCTGGAACTACAGGCGCGCGCTACCACGCCCGGCTGATTTTTTTATTTATTGTAGAGATGAGGTCTCGCTGCCCAGGCTGGTCTTGAACCCACGAGCTCAGGCAATCCACTCACCTCAGCCTCCCAAAGGCACGGGATTACAGGCTGAGCCACCAAGCCCGGCTAGGAAATAGTTGTTTAAATTCATAGCTCAACTGGCAAGAAAACAGGACATCCTCAAGGGTTGAAAATGCAGAGTAATCCCAAGGTCGCATCTATCCTGAGGATTAATAGATGGCCTTGGATTTTTTTTTTTTTTTTTTAGAAAATATAGTTTATTTAGAAGGTAAACTAGAGAGAGACGATTCACCTCCCCCAAATAGGGGAGGGGGCCAAAGCCAAGTAACATGGTAGCCGTAGCTCAAAGAGCCACATGGGCACACCAGAGCTTAACAAAGCAATGGCCCTAGCCTTGGACTTTAAAAGTCTTCTCAGAGGACAGAAGACAATGCCTTTTACCAAATAGAGAGTGTTAGAACTGAAGCCTCCATATAAAACTGGGATCCTTGAAAGGTTGGCTCAGGTTGGATTCTGATTAGGGGAGGGGATCTTCCCCTGAGAATTCATTCAGGCCTGCCAACTAATAGGTTTAGGGTTTGACTACGGCTACTGGTAAATTCTAGGAAACTCCAAAGCAAAATAAATAACATCAAGGGTTCCCTGGCACAAAAGCACAAGGCAAACATAATATCCTCTCCAGAAGGACAACAGACTAAAAAAACAGCTAACTAACCCTTCCAATATGTACCAGGTACCATTAGAAGACACGTATTTTGTCCAAGTGGTTCATGCCTATAATCCCAGCACTTTGGGAGGCCAATGTGGGAGGACTGCTTGAGGCCACAAGTTTTAGATCAGACTGGGCAACATAGCAAGACCCCATCTCTACTGTCTAGTATTTTAGGGCTATCTTTTAAACCCCCAAATTAAACAGAGTCATTACTGTTGAAATTAGCATCAGTGTGTAACCTGGCCTTGACATTTACTATCTGTGTACCTAGTCTGTCACTCAATGTTTCTTATCTCTAAAATGAAGATGATAATGTACCTAACATACAGGATTATTGTGAGTTGATGAACCGTATTTCATCTAATCTAAGGAGCCATCAATCCTAAAATTCCCATTGTCAGGCCAGACTTGGTGGCCCAAGCCTGTAACCCCAGCACTTTGGGAGGCCGGGGCAAGAAGACTGCCTGAGCTCAGGGGTTCGAGACCAGCCTGGGCAACTTGGTGAGCCCTTGTCTCTACAATAAATCAAAAAATAAGCCAGCATGATAGCGTGTGCCTGTGATTCCAGCTACTTGGAAGGTTGAGGCAGAAGGATCACCTGAGCCCAGCAGATTGAGACTGCAATGGTCGTGAGCATGCCACTGCACTCTAGCCTGGGTGACAGAGTAAGAATCTAACTAAAAAAAAAAAAAAATTCCCATTGTTTTTATACCAACAAGAGTAAAAGAATGTTGACAATTAGTCTACTTTAGGGCAACCCCTTTGGGTCCCCTCTCACTGTGGAAGCTTTTCTGCCCTCTCAATAAATCCTGTTTTCTAAAAATAAATAAATAAAGTCTACTTTAAAGTATTTTAAAGTCGACTTTAATGCTTGGAAGGAGGGTAATATATGAAGTTTAAGCTTTAAGTACCCATATTAAAATACTAAGGGGAATCATTAAAGGAAAATAATTAGCTGGGCATGATGACATGTGCCTGTAGTTCCAGCTACTTGGAAGGCTGAGGCAGAAGGATCACCTGAGACCAGCAGGTCAAGGCTGCTGCAGTGGTCGTGAGCATGCCACTGCACTCCAGCCTGAACAACAGAATGAGATGCCATCTCAAAAAATAAAAATAAAAATCAACAGGAAAATATAAAATTATGCTCATATATATACATAATATAACATCTAAATAAGTAAAAGGGAAAAATAGAATAATTCATTCAATACAAAAGAGAAAAAAGAAAAAGCACTGAAAAAGCAAAACAGAAAGGACAAAACAAGACAAAAGATAAATATCCAAATAAATAACAACATGTAAAAGAATACATTCTTCAATTAAAAGACAAATGTTAGATTAGATTTTTAATGCCAGTTATATACTACACACAAAAAATCTGAAATTAAAAGGATAGGAAAGATATACCAAACAATATAAAAAATTAATATATTCAAGTCAGAAAAAAAACACAAACTAATACAAAAAGTATCAGAGTTTTTTTAAGTAGCTGCAAGACAGAAGTATTATTTAACTGTAGAACAATTTTGAACTTGAGGACACCTTGCAACACAGCCTTAAGTACATAAAGCACATGCCCACATAATTATAAAATATAACTGACAAATCCACCCTTACACTGGGAGTTTTCAAAATTTAGTTAATATGAACACATAGTTCAAAAGTAACTTCAAACACATACACATACCCTTGGTCCCCATCTGCTCAGCTCCCTTACCCCCGCAAAAGATAATCACTAGTTTCTTGTGCGTATTTTCTATGTTTCTTTATTCCAAAACTAGCAAATACAAGTACATATAATTATCCTTGCCTTTTCTTTTCATAAGCAGCAGCACACTGTAATACACAATTATACACTTTGACTTTTTTCATTTAATAATATATCTCTTGCGCTCTTTCCAAATCTAAGAAACACCTTCATTCATTTTACAGTTTTTATAGTAGTATTGCATGGTAGGGATGTATCATTTAACAAATCTGAATCTTTTTCTTCTATTTTAAACAAACATCATTTCATATAAAATAAAACTTTAGAATAAATTCCTAGAAGTGGAAATGGCTAAAGTGTATACATTTGTAATTTGGACCTATATTGCCAAATATCCTCCATGGAGGTTGTGATCATATATATATACTCCACTCCTAACTGCCAATAAAAGTACAAGAACTGCTTGTTTCTCAACAGCCTCCAAGTAATAATATGCTATTAAGCATTTCATTTTGGATTTTTTTGGCCAATCTGAAAAATGAAAAAGCAGTATCCAATTGCAGAAATGAAGTGGCATTTCTCTTATGATGAGAGATGCCTACATGTAATTTTTATTTACTTTTCTGTGAAAAAAACACAATCTTTATTTTTCTACTGGTCTAGTGATCTTTTGTCAATTACTAGAGACTCGTTCACATAGAATGTCTGTAAAAACTGGCCATATACTTGGCTCTACAGCAAATCTCAACAAATATCAGAAAGTCAGTAACATTCAGAGTTCTGAACACAATTCAACTGAGTTAGCATGTAAAAAAAGAAAACCTTAAAAATTCAAAAGCACTTTTAAACAATGCCATGAGTCAAATAAAAATTTATGATAAAAATAAATAAAATTTAAAAAGCTAAAGTTGGGTGCAGTGGCTCATGCCTATAATCCCAGCACTTTGGGAGGCCAACGTAAGAGGATTGCCTGAGCCCGAGGGTTCAAGACCAGCCTGGGCAACTTGGCGAGACCTCATCTCTACAAATAAATCAAGAAAAATTAGCCAGGCTTGACAGTGCATGATTGTAGTTCCGGCCACTTGGAAGGTTGAGGCGGAAGAATTGCCTGAGACCAGCAAGTCAAGGCTATGGTGGTAGGGAGCATACCACTGCACTCCAGCCTGGGAGACAGAGTGAGACTCTGACTCAAAAAAAAAAATTCTACAAAAGAAAAAGCATTATATACAACATGTGGAAAGCACATAAAACTATACATCAGGTTAGTATCATTTATGAACATCAATGCAATCATCTTAAATTCTTAGCAAATGTATAATCCCTATGATAATGTTTATTTCAGAGATGCAAGGACTGTTTACTATTAACTGATTTTATAATATAACTTACCACACAGAGTAAAGGAGAAAATGCTCATCTTAATAACTGTACACAAAGTATTTAAATGCAGCTGGTTATGGTGGCTCACACCTTTAATTCCAGCACTTTGGGAGGTGGAAATGGGAAGATTGCCTGAGCTTAGGAGTTCGAAACCAGCCTGGGCAACTTGGCAAGACCTCGTCTCTACAATAAATAAATAAATAAATAAATTAGCCAGGCATGGTTCTAGCTACTTGGAAGGCTGAGGCAGAAGGATCTCCTGAGCCCAGCAAGTTGAGGCTACGGTGGCTGTGAGCATGCCACAGTACTCCAGCCTGGGCAACAGAGTGAAACTCTGACTCAAAAAAAAAAAAAAAAA